>NW_027673573.1:0-83231 GCF_964194415.1 Vipera berus
GGCTGGGCATGGATAGGGGCCTCTGGGGAAAATGTATCAAGAGGCCCCTAGTACGTTTTTAGCCGGTTGTTTTAAAGGGTTAGGGAGGGGGGAATGGGAGGGTTGGGAGGGAATTAGGATGTGTTTCTTCAACCGGCTGTCAGTCTGGGCCGGAGATGGTCCCTGGCAAGAGGGGTTTGGGGTTGGGGGCTTCTGGTTTTCCTGGTATTGGGGTGGGGTTTCAAATACCCACGACGATAGGGAATGGCAGCAGGCAGTCACACGGAGGGCCATATCGACATCTGGGATCACGCCCCCACTGTCTTCAAGCGGTGGCGTGCTCTGACCCTCTGGTTGGTACCCATTTACCTGGGGGTGCGGGGGATCAGGTCCCTGAGCTTAGGCTGGTGTACTTCAATGCCAGATCCGTGGTGAATAAGGCTCGCCTCGTCCATGATTTGATCGAGGAGGAACGCGCGGATCTGGCATGCATTACAGAAACCTGGTTGGGCTCAGAGGGAGGTGTCCCTCTGACTGAGCTTTGCGCTCCAGGTTTCCGTGTGTTGCATCAGCCGAGGGCTCAGGGCAGGGGCGGCGGTAGTTATACGGGAGAACTTATGTCCGCGGGAGTACAATGTTTTACAGATAGGCGGGAGTGAGTCCCTCCTCCTGAGATGTGGCCCTAGGGCTGTTAGGCTTGTTGCTCACATACCTGGCGCCCAGCTGTGTGGCAACGGCCCTGCCCGAGCTTCTCGACGCCCTCTCAGGGTTGTCGGTTGAGTTTCCCAGACTTATAGTTCTGGGCGACTTTAACCTTCCTTCTCTGGGAGGGTCGTCTGGGTTAGCTCGGGAGTTCTTGGCCTCCATGATGGCCATGGACCTGACCCAAGTAATTCAGGGTCCGACCCATAGGGGGGGACTCTCAACCTAGTTTTCATATCTGGGCAGTGGCTTGATGATCTGGGAGGGGGCTCGCCAACTATTGTCCCCCTGTCATGATCCGATCATCACCTCCTGCGGTTGGTCTTCCGCTATGCCATCCCCCGCTGCTGGGCTGCGGAACCGACCAGGTGGTTCCGCCCCAGGCGCCTAATGGACCCGGAACGGTTCCAGATGGCGCTTGGGTCTATACCTATCCCCCCCACTCACAGCCCGGTTGATGCCTTGGTGGAGGCCTGGGAAAGGGCTGCCACCGAGGCACTCGACCGTGTTGTACACTTGCGACCCCTGACCCGGCGCAGATCCCGATGGACTCCATGGTTTTCTGTGGAGCTCCAGGAGATAAAGAATAGGAGATGGGGTCTAGAGAGCTGTTGGAGATCCAGCCGATCCGAATCTGACCGATTGCAGTTAAGAATCTTTATAAGGTTTTATCTTGCAGTGATGAGGACGGCAAAGGCTAATTACTTTGCTGACCTCATCGCGTCCGCAGATAATCGCCCGGCTGCCCTGTTTAGGGTGACTCACTCCCTTCTCAACCGGGGGGTGAGGGAGGATCCCTTACAGGGGCAGGCCGAGGAGTTTAGTCATCATCTGACGGACAAAATCGCTCAGATCCGGACCGGTTTGGACTCTGACTGGGCAGAGTCTGACGTGCAGGAATCGGGTGGTCTTGAGCGTGTTATCTGGACTGAGTTCTATCCTGTTTCCCCTGATGATGTGGACAGGATGATGAGGAGGCTGAGCTCCACCACCTGTTTGTTGGACCCATGCCCCTCCTGGCTGGTTTATGCGGCTCGGGAGGAGACACAAGGCTGGTTCCAGGCAGTAATAACTGCTTCCTTGAAGGAGGGTATCTTCCCCACCGCCCTGAAGGAGGCGGTGGTGAGACCCCTCCTCAAGAAGCCTGCCCTGGACACAGCTGTTTTAAATAACTATCGTCCGGTTTCCAACCTTCGCTTTTTGGCGAAGGTTGTTGAGAATGTGGTGGCGCATCAGCTTCCTCTGTTCCTGGATGAAGCTGATTATCTGGACCCGTGCCAATCGGGTTTCAGGCCCGGGCACAGCACGGAGACAGCATTGGTCGCGCTAGTGAATGATCTCTGGCGGGCTCGGGACAGGGGTTGTTCCTCTGTCCTAGTCCTATTAGATCTCTCAGCGGCTTTTGATACCATCGACCATGGTATCCTACTGCGGCATCTCAGGGGGTTGGGAGTGGAAGGCACTGTTTTGCAGTGGTTCTCCTCCTATCTCCTGGGCCGCTCGCAGTCGGTGTTGACGGGAGGGCAGAGGTCCGCCCTGAGGCCTCTCGTTTGTGGAGTTCCTCAGGGGTCAGTTCTCTCTCCCCTCCTGTTCAACATCTATATGAAGCCGCTGGGCGAGATCATTTGTGGTTTCGGGGTGGGGTATCATCAGTATGCTGATGATACCCAACTTTTCTTCTCCACCCCGAAGCAACCCAGTGATGCCCTCGCCGTGATGTCCCGTTGCCTGGAGGCGGTCCGAGTCTGGATGGGGAGAAACAGGCGTCTCAATCCTGCCAAGATTGAGTGGCTGTGCATACCAGCATCTCGGGTTACCCAGACTATTCCATCTTTAACGATGGGGGGTGAGGTATTACCCCCCATTGATAGGGCTCGCAACTTGGGCGTTCTCCTCGATTCACGGCTCAATTTTGAAGATCACATAGGAGCCGTGACCAGGGGGGCTTTTACCCAGGTTCGCCTGGTGCACCAGTTGCGACCCTATCTGGACCGAGACGCCCTACGCAGTCACTCATGTGCTCGTGACCTCCCGTTTAGACTACTGCAACGCTCTCTACATGGGGCTGCCCTTGAGGACCACTCGGAGGCTTCAACTGGTGCAGAATGCGGCCGCGCGACTTGTGATGGGGGCTTCTCGATACTCCCATGTAACACCTCTACTCCGCGAGCTGCATTGGCTTCCGGTTGCCCTTCGGGTGAGATTCAAGGTGCTGGTGATGACCTATAAAGCCCTAAATGGCTTGGGTCCCGGTTATCTGAGGGAACACCTGCTGCTGGCATCAAGCTCCCTTCGTCCCGTGCGCTCCCACAGGGAGGGCCTTCTCAGGATACTGACGGTTAGGGAATGCCGGCGGGTTATTCCCAGGGGAAGAGCGTTCTCTGTGGGCGCGCCGGCCCTATGGAACCAGCTCCCCATGGAACTTAGGACTGCCCCCGACCTTCACTCATTCCGCAGGGACCTGAAAACTTGGCTTTTTGAGCTGTCTGGCCCAGGCTGAGGGGTTTTAATTTTTATTAGGCTTTAGTTTTAAATTTCGGGGACTTTATTTAATTGTTTTAATATGATTTTATTTTTTGTATGTTTGTTTTAATCTTCTCTGTACACCGCCCTGAGTCCTCCGGGAATAGGCCGGTATATAAATTTAATAAAATAAAAATAAATAAATAAAAATAAATAATTGAATTGTTAGTAGAAGGCAAAAAAATACTTTGGGTTGGATTATATGCTCCTAATCAACAGCAAGGAGAATTTTATAAACTTTTACACAGTAAGATAATTCAATGGGATTATAAATCGTGTATTTTGATGGGAGATTGGAATGGTGTCCTGGATGCACAAAAGGACAAAAGAGGTCTTTTCAGAAGTATACCAAACCATGCTAGATTGCCTAAATCTTTTTTTTGAGATAAAAGATGACCTGGAATTGAGAGATGTTTGGAGAGAAAGAAATTTGCAAGAAAAAGATTTTACCTTTTTTTCCAATAGACACCAATCCTTTTCTAGGATTGAGTTTGTATTAACTACTAATGATTTTTTTCTAGGATTAAGAAGATTAAGATATGTCCAAGAAGTCTATCAGATCATAGTCCAGTATGGTTGTAACTGGAAAAAGAGAGTGCAGAGAATGGAGAATGAATGAAAATTTGTTTAAATATCAAGAAAATGTGGAAGAATGTAAAAAACAGATGAAAGAATTTTTTTATATAAATATGCATAAGGGTACTTCTATTAAAACGGTTTGGGATGCAAGTAAAGCTTATATGAGAGGAGTGTTAATATATTTGAATAATAAACACAGGCGAAAACTGGAATATAAGCAAAAAGAATTAGAGGAGGAGATTAAGAGGAAAGAGAAGGCTCTAATTTTGAATCCATCTGTTAAGAAGATTAAACAGGTAATTACTTTGTTAAGAGGTCAGTTTAATATGTTGATGGCAGATCAAGTGGCATCCAATTTATGGTATGTTAAACATAATACCTTTTGTAATGCCAATAAGCCAGGTAGGTGGTTAGCTTACTTGTTAAGGAAGAAACAAAGGTCATGTAATATAGATAGAATAGATTACAAGGGCAAAGAGGTCTTTCAGCAGAATGTTATTAAAAAGGCTTTTGTTGAATTTTATTCTAAGTTATACGTCAAGGATAAGATTCAAGATGTGGATATAGATAGATATTTACAAGAAGTTAATATCCCTGTTCTTACACAAGAGCAAAGGGAAGGGATGAATCAATTGATAAATGATGAAGAAATTATTTTAGCAATTAAACAATTAAAGATGGGAAAGCACCAGGAACAGATGGCTTGACTGCCGTTTATTATAAAGACTTACAGGTAGAAATGGTGGAGCCTTTAAAAGAATTATTTAGAACAATTCAATCTGGAGGAGAAGTTCCTCCATCGTGGAAAACAGCTCTTATATCGCTGATTCCGAAGGAAGATCAAGATCTTACCTAAACCAAAAATTATAGGCCAATATCGCTTTTAAATACTGATTATAAGATATTTACAAAATTTTAGCAACTAGATTAATGAAGGTAATGCAGCAAATGATTCATAGTGCCCAAACAGGGTTTATAAGTGGTAGACAAATGAAGAATAATGTGAGCCATATTGTAGATTTATTGGAATTTTTGGAAAGGAATAACCAGGTCTCTGCAGCGCTGATTTTTTTGGATGCTGAAAAAGCTTTCGATCAATTGGACTGGCAATTTTTATTTAGGGTACTGGAGAAAATGGAGTTTGGGGATAACTTTTTACAACCTATTAGGGCAATATATCAGAAGCAAACAGCTCAAATAATAGTCAATGGTAGTTTGACAGAAACATGCAATATTGAAAAGGGTACAAGACAGGGGTGTCAGTTGTCACCTTTGTTGTTTGTTTTAACATTGGAAATATTATTGATTAAGATACGAGACTCAAATAAAATTAAAGGAATTAAAATAAGAGATCAAGATTATAGATTGAGAGCGTTTGTGGACGACCTGGTAATTACATTAAGTCAACCGACTTACTCAGTTGTAGAATTGATGGAGATAATAATGTCATATGGAAAAGTTTCTGGATTTAAGATAAATACGCAAAAAACTAAAATATTGTCTAAAAATATGACCATAGAACAAAAGGTTGTTTTAGAAGAGCTAATGGGATTTGAAATAGTTAAAAAGATTAAATATTTGGGGGTATATCTTTCGGCTTCAAATGTAAAATTATATAAATATAATTATGAATTGTTATGGTTGAAAACACAAAAAGAGATAGTTGGAAAAAATTACAATTATCCTTATTGGGAAGAATTGCAGCAGTAAAAATGAATGTTTTGCCAAAATTTTTATTTTTGTTTCAAATGATACCTATACTTAAAAAAGATTCAAATTTGGAGGAATGGCAGAAAGGTATTAATAAATTTGTTTGGGCACGGAAAAGACCAAGAGTAAAATTTAAGATAATGCAAGACGTACGTGAAAGAGGTGGTCTTAAAATGCCCAATTTTAAATTATATTATGAGGCTGCTGCTTTATCATCAATTAGTGATTGGTTCAATTTAACACAAGGGAGATTATTGAATATTGAGGGTTATGATTTGTTATTTGGTTGGCATGCATATTTACTGTATGATAAGAAGGTGGATAATGTTTTTAAGAGGGACGCGGTGGCTCAGTGGGTTAGGACGCTGAGCTTGTCGATCAGATGGTCAGCAGTTTCGCGGGTCGAATCCCGAGTGCCGCGTAGCACAGTGAGCGCCTGTTACTCATCCCACCTTCTGCCAACCTAGCAGTTCAAAAACACGTAAAAATGCAAGTAGAAAAATAGGGACCACTACAGTGGGAAGGTAACAGCGTTCTGTGCGCCTCTGGCGTCTAGTCATGTCGGCCTCATGACCACGGAGAAGTCCTCGGACAAGCGCTGGCTCTTCGGCTTTGAAACGGAGATGAGCATCGACCCCTAGAGTCAGAAACGACTAGCACGCATGTGCGGGGGAACCTTTACCTTACTAATGTTTTTAAGATACATATATTAAGGTATGCTCTGTTGCGATTTTGGAAAAAATATCGACATAAGTTAAATTATAAAATACCAATTTGGGCAATACTTAAATATGCAATAGAAAATATAAACGTGGGATTTAAACATGATGTGATTACATACAAAGAAATTTTAAGGATAGAAAGGAATGCATGGCAATTAAAGCCATATAATATTTTAAAAGAAGAAAAGATAGTACAAACTTGGTTCCAGTATGGGCAGTTACAAGCAAGATGGAAAGAAGATCAGAAAGTTGGTATTTCGATAACTGATGGAAATTTGGTAAAACAAATTAGAGATCAAGGTCAAGGACATATAAGAAGGATATATAATGCATTGATAGAAATTGACTCAGAAACGGAACTTGTTAAAGACTGTATGATAAAGTGGACCCAGAACTTTCAAGAGGTTATAACAATGGATACTTGGGAAAAGATTTGGGTCAGAAATGTAAAATCTACACAGGCTCAAAATTTAAGAGAATTTTTATAAAATGTTTTATAGATGGCATTTAGACCCTAAAAAATTAGCAAGTATGTATCCGAACTGCCAGCCCAAATGTTGGAGGTGTGGTTGTAAGGATGCAACGTATTTTCATATATGGTGGACTTGTAAAAAAATTAAAGCTTTTTGGATTAAAATTTGGTGGAATATGCAAAAGATATTTAAGGAAAAGATAAGGTTTTCTCCACAGTTATTTCTGTTGGGTATTATTACAGATTGTACTGTCATAGATATTAAATTGATGCTGAATTTAATTATGGCAGCAAGACATTTAGTAGCGCAATATTGGAAGAAGGAGGAACTGCCTACTATAGAAGAGTGGACTTTGAAAGTTTCAAACCTGGTGGAAATGGCAAAGATTTCAGCATATTTGAAAGAACAATCGCAACAGAGATACATTGTGGAATGGAGAAGATGGATCGAATATATTCAGAATAAATATGGGACTAAAAAGTTTCATTCAGCATTTGAATAAGTATTAGTTTTATATGATGTATTATTAGTTATTCATTATTTGTTAGTAATTCAGTTATGTTTAAGGGGAGTTAAAGTGCGATAGAATTTAATGTGTTTTTTTTAGTTTGTTAGCATATTTTAGTTTAAGTTTGTAAAGTTTATACCCTGTATTCAGCTCTGGGAAGTCGGGGGGGAGGGTAAGGGGGAGGGGAGGGGGAGGGGGAGGGAGGGAGTTTATGTTTTTAAAAATGTATCTTAAAACTTTTCAACAAAAAAAAAGATTGCACTGCAATGGATGCATTTGACCATATTTCTAGAAAAATATATATATTTAGAAAAAGATATGAATATTTGCCTGATTTAAGGACACTTTTTCAGCATTCTAAGAAAATATTATCCAACATGAAATGTTTATTTATTTTTATTTTATTTATATACCACTTTAGATTTTGGAAAAGATGAGTATTAAAAAAAATATTTTACCTATGGTGGAATCAAACTAAAATTTGTACACTGGAACACACACACACAAGAGGCTTTAATTTTGTTCCAATAAACAAGTAAACATAATATAATGAATGCAATGAATGCCAATCAAATCTTAAGTTAATAACTAAATTCCTGGATATCATATTTTTATGAACACACCTTACAATATTTTCATATATTCCCACTTTAAATAGAGTGAATACTTAAAACATACCTGATTGTCGATTGTCAGGTGGCAAGTTACCATCTAATAAATCTGAATCTTCAAATCCTTTAATAAAAACAAAGAGTAAAAGCAATATAGATGTCAGAATCCATTTATATTTCATGTCTATCTCCTCTGAGCTAACCCCAAATCTCATCTCTCCCTGGATTCTGCCATTCCCAAGAGGGAGAGGGAAGAGGCATGGAACTTTATGGCTTTCACTTCCTCCCTTAAATGTAACCTTTGTTTATTCCGCCTGCCTGCTATCCATCACAATATAATCAATTACTTTCTCACTAGGCATTCCCTCTCAAACTATGGGCAACTAGGAAAGGGGGTGGGAAAGGGAGAAATACAACCTTCCGGAATCTGGTTGGTTTCTCCAAATGAAATGTGAGGAGGGTGGAAATGATCCTGCTGCAAACGGACTGTTATCTTTCCTTTCCCACAATGGGCTTACCACCTGGAGCTTAGCTGATCTGGAACTGACTGAATAAACTGTGGTGTGGGGTTTTGCTTGGGGACACTTTAAAAATATCGATCTCTGAGGGAATTCCTCAGATCCTGTCTATTATGCCTGCTATCTCCTAGTTCTTAGTAAAAGTTCCTGCTTGGAAAATCTTGTCTCCAAGAGTCCTTCTTTCTTAAGATGTGGGCTGAAGTGTGTTCTGACAATATATATGTATATATACATACATATATATATAAAATCTATCTAAATACCAAAAATGTTTCTGAATTAATAATGTATTCATAATTATGAATAAATAGGTGCCAAGAAAACAAAATATTATTTTGCATGTGGATTGTGCAAATCCTTTGAAATGTTACCGAAGACCCAAGACCCATAAAGGACTCAAATGCCTATACACTAACACTCAGAATTTAGGGAAGAAACAGAGTGAACTTGAAGCATTAGTACATGAAGGTAGATATGATGTAGTTGCCATTACTGAAACTTGGTGGGATGGAACTCATGACTGGAATACTGATGGAAGGATACAAACTATTAAAAAGAAGCAGACCTAACAAAAGAGGAGGTAGTATTGGTTTCTGATTCTGCGCAACTAGCACCACAGCTGAGGGATCGCGAAGATCCATGGCCTCCAGGTGATTTCTCTCTATTTGGGGATCCTAAATGGGCCCAAAGCCACACTGGAGAGGTGGCAAGGAAGAAGGGACGCCTCGCCAATCCTGGGCAGATGGTGGTCGATCTGGACATCTGGGGAAAGCTCTCCAAAATTCGACAGAAGAAAGGCTAGCGTCATTTGTGAGTCTAGCACAAGCTACATGCAGCTCAAGCCAAAAAGCACTAAACTAAGTGTGATTGTAAACAGTGTGAGCGAACTGGGTAAGAATATTGATTCTCTTTCTTCTACCTGTTTTCCTGGGAAAAAAGAGAAAAACACGTAGAAGTAAAAATCCTCCAAAAGCGAGGGGGGGTGTCTTTATTCCACCCTCCTCTAAATGGAATCGGTGAATTAAGTTTACGGGAAAAAATACAGAAAATTGAAGGATGGACTTCATCTAGTGGTGGATGAAAATACCTCCCTAAATATACAGCTCAGAAAGAAAAGTCTGCTGTGACCTTCAGGGCTTTGATTAAACAAAGAGCAGCTATAATAAAAGAAAATAAAACATTGGGGACTATCTACAAAGTGAGAACTATAAAAATTAGAAAAAAATGACCTTCTTGATTATAAATATGTTTTAAATTATGACTTTAAAGTGATTGGCAGAGAAAGGATTTTTGGTCACTATGGAGCATCAGAGATCTGCAGAAAGAACATATCAAGAAAAAATAAATACTTACCAGGAGGAAATGTATGTTTGGTTACAACCAATGCAAATGATATTAATTTCAAACCATGAGAAAATTAAAAATGAATTTGAAAATTTAAATGAATGCATTCTCAATTTAACATCACAACAATTAAATGATCAGAAAACAAAAAAAGGGAGAGATCATGTAAAGCAGACAACTGAATATAACCTAGTGGAGACTCAAGTGGAGAAAGACATACAAGAAACATTGAACATGGAAAAGACCACAAAGTAAATTTGAGGATAAGGAAAAAGATTTGAGAAAATGGATTGCTGGGCTGTTGGGAGTACCACAAGAAATGGGGAGACAAAGGATGATGAGAGAAATCTTCAATAAATATGAAGGGGCAAAATCTTTCTACAAAGACATGATGTTTGATTTGCCTACTATATCCACCACAACATTTACAAGATTACAGAAAGACTCTTTGATTCAGTGGAATATATTGATTGGGACAGATGCTTGACAAAAGAAGAGGGCTAAAGTGAGAAATGAGGAATTAGATGATGGAGTGTATCAGCGGGAATATTTAAAAATTAAACACTTGTTTGAATATGGTTGAAGAAATAGAAAGATTTTAGTTTAAGAGGGATGAACCATCCAAGGCAGTATTTTTTCTTTTCTCTTTTTTTTGTTTTTTGATATGAGAAATATAAAAATGTTTGGGATGATCAATATAATCAAGCTAGGGCTTATTGTTGGTGTAGCCCTTAATTTTGGGGAAACACGGTAGTAGCCAGATCATGCCAAAACCAATCTTATTTCATTCTTTCACAAAGTGACTAAAGTAATAGACCAGTGAAATGCTGTGGACATAATATACCTAGACTTTAGCAAGGCATTTGACAAAGTAGACCACAACCTACATCTTGGTAAAATAGAAAAATGTGGGATAGCACATCACCACCAAATGTATTTGTAACTGGATGACAAACTGTACAAAACAAATAGTGCTTAATGGTACTACATCTACATGGAAGGAAGGAAGCAGTGGCATACCACAAGTTTCCATCTTAGGCCTGGTACTCTTCAATATCTTCATAAATGACTTAGATGAAGGAATAAAAGGGGAACTCATCAAATTTGCAGATGACACTAAGCTTGCAGGACAAGCCAACACCCCAGGGTACAAGCTCAGTATCCAAAAAGTTCTTGTCAGACTTGAACAATGGGCCCTATCCAATAACATGAAATTTAATGTGAAGAAAAACAAGGTTTTACACCTAGTTAGGAAAAACCAAAACTTTAAGTACAGATTAGGTGAATCCTGGCTCAAAAACAGTAACTGTGAGAGGGGCCTTGAGTCCTAGTGGATGATCACTTAAACATGAGCCAGTGGTGTGCGGTAGCAGCCAAAAAAGCTAATACAATCCTTGGTTGTATAAACAGAAGCACAGAATCAAAATCATATGAAATATTAGTACCACTTTATAAATCCTTAGTAAGACCACAGCAGGAATACTGCATCCAGTTTTGGTCACCACATTATAAAAAAGATGCTGAGATTTTGGAAAAAGTACAAAGAAGAGCAAATAAGATGATTAAGGGCACGGAGACAAAAAACATATGAAGAACAATTGCAGGAATTGGGTATGGCCAGAATAGAGAAAAGAAGGATTAGGGGTGACGTGATAGCAGTATTCCAGTATACTGCTATACTGGAATATAGGGGCCGCCACAAAGTAGAGGGGGTCAACTTATTTTTCAAAGCACCAAAAGGCAAGACAAGAAACAATGGATGGAAACTAATCAAGGAGAAAAGCAACCTAGAATTAAGGAGAAACTTCCAGACAGTGAGGACAATTAACCAATGGAAAAGCTTGCCTTCAGAAGTTGTAGGTGCTTCATCACTGGAGGTTTTTAAGAAAAGACTAGACAGCCACCTATCTGAAATGGGATAAGGTCTCCTGCTTGAGCAGGGGATTGGACTAGAAGGCCACCAAGGTCCCTTTCAGCTCTATGCTGATTGATTGTTATTTCAGAACATGTGGGAACACATATTAAGCATCTCTTTTCAAAACCAAAGCGTATTCACTTTTATTTATGGATACTAGCATAAAACATCAAACATACCAAAAACTAAACTGTTAAGAGAAAAGCATGGCTAATTGCCCTTTTAATATTAGTAGCAGGTAACATAATTATATCCAGGATTACCTCACATCAATTCCCCAAACAGAATTTTATTATTTTTTGAGATTTCTAAGGATTTATCAACTAAGAAAAATGTATTCACTTAGATTGCAAAACTGAAGTGGTTTATAAAGAGTATTATTTACCAAATACAAAATAGAAAGAATATTATTTACAAAGAGCACATTAATTCATAGCACTATATACAGCAGAGCAAATCAAGATGATTCAGTGACATTCCACACAGGGACAATTCAGTCTCAGAAGGGAAGACTCACAAGAATAAAAGAGCCGGAGTGGAAAGGGGCCATGCTCTTATAGCACATATAGGAGTTGAAGACAAGTACATATATATCATGTTGTCTAATGCTATCTTTGAGCCGTGCCATGCGGCTCCCAGGCCTCCTCCCTCTTTTTTTTGAAAAAAAAAGTGGCACTAAAAAAATTAATCAATTTAAACTTCTCACAAAAAAACTTGAAAAGTTTAAATTGATTGGTTGGTTTGTGGGACGGCCCACAAACCGTTTGTGGGACTACCCACAAACCTCTTTGTTTTTTTAACTGCACTTGGCAGAGTGGAGGAAGAGACGGAAGAACTAAAAAAGTGAGTAGGGTGGAGTTTTTCCCGCCCTTCCTTCTCCTCGCCATGGGAGAAGGCTCGCTAGCAGCCTTGGCAAGGAGAAGGAAGGGGCGATTTTCTCCCCCCCTTCTCCTTGCCGTGGCTAGCAGCCTCGGCAAGAAGGAAGGGGCGATTTTCTCCCCCTCCCCCCTCTCCCTTGCTGCGGCTAGCAGCCTCGGCAAGAAGGAAGGGGCGATTTTCTCCCCCCTTCCCCCTTGCCGCGGCTAGCAGCCTGGCAAGGAGAAGGAAGGGGCGATTTTCTCCCCCCTTCTCCCTTGCCGCAGCTAGCAGCCTCGGCAAGAAGGAAGGGGCGATTTTCTCCCCCCCCTCTCCCTTGCCGCGGCTAGCAGCCTGGCAAGGAGAAGGAAGGGGCGATTTTCTCCCCCCCTTCTCCCTTGCCGTGGCTAGCAGCCTCAGCAAGAAGGAAGGGGCGATTTTCTCCCCCCCCTTCTCCCTTGCCGTGGCTAGCAGCCTGGCAAGGTGAAGGAAGGGGCGATTTTCTCCCCCCCTCTCCCTTGCCGCGGCTAGCAGCCTCGGCAAGAAGGAAGGGGCGATTTTCTCCCCCCCTCTCCCTTGCCGTGGCTAGCAGCCTCGGCAAGAAGGAAGGGGCGATTTTCTCCCCCCCTGTCCCTTGCTGCGGCTAGCAGCCTGGCAAGGAGAAGGAAGGGGCGATTTTCTTCCCCCCCCTTTCCCTTGCCATGGCTAGCAGCCTCGGCAAGAAGGAAGGGGCGATTTTCTCCCCCCCTCTCCCTTGCCGTGGCTAGCAGCCTTGGCAAGGAGAAGGAAGGGGTGATTTCCTCCCCTTCTCTCTGCGAGGCTTGAAACAGTTCCTCCATAAACATGTAACCGAATCATTACTTGACTCTTTCACAAAAACTAATACATTAATCTCTAGTTTGCACATTAGTTTCTGACTTCATAAAGATGTTCTGCACTTGGTTTTCCACTAAGGAAGCAAAGAAGACATATCCAAATTTTAAGGGTTTTATTTAAACTTCATTTGTGAAGCATGTAACTTTAACCTTGATAATCATAAGCAGCTAACATTGCTTTTTCATTTTGTGCAATTACTGTATTAAATTTGTATGTATATTTGGAGCCGATCTTGAGCTGACTTTACTACTTTTAATTCCTCCCTTCTGTTTATTGTGATATTTAGTTGTATAGCTAAAGCACATTTATTCTTAAAAGCTTTTCCATTGGTATTTTGGGTCACTGGACCTACTTCTTAACATCTTAAATCCAAATGTTATATGATTGATATTTTTATTAGGTCCAGTTTTCAAGTGTTTCCATAGCTATAAAATTCCTATCTTGTGAAGCTTCTAGAGCAGACCTTACGAGAAAGTTACCACTATTATTGCAGAGAGGTTATCCTTGTTTGGGATTGTGGTCTTGAGTTGGTAAAGGGATTTCTAGAGAGCTGCAAACCGAGTATTTTATAAGGGACTTTATATTTCACACAGATTGTGCAACCCTCTAATTAATGTTTCAGACTCTGCAGGGGGAGCTCCTCCTCTCCCCCTGCCCCCCCCAAGAGATGGAATTGCAGCTTCTCTTGCTTGGTGGGCTTCGGGAGTGGGGCAGGAAGACCCTTGGCTCCTTCCCTCCCTCTTTCTCTCTCTTTCTCCTCCTCCTTCTCACCCTCTGCTCTTGGATCAGGCTGTGAGGCTCGGCTGGATGGCTTTGGGTGGTCCTAGCAGCTGACATGGGATCTCTGTGTGTGTGCGCGCGCACGTACGTTGTACATAGACCGGAGAGGCGCACAGGCCGGCGTGTGGGTGGGAGGCCCGCGTGGTGTATATTTCTTCCCCTTTTTCCCAGCCCCCCGCCCCCTCCTCGATCTGTAAAGAGGTTCCGTAACCCCGTGGGGATATTTGGGTGTTTTCCCCCCTTCCTCTCTCTCTCTCTCTCTCTCTCATCTCCCCTTCTTGGTGTCTCCCCGTTCTTCTCCGTCTGCACCCCCCTCCCCCTTGCTCAGAATCCTTCAGAGAACCCCTTCCCCATCCCCTCCTTTTCAGATTTTCAAAGGTGTATTTTTTTCCCCCTTATCTCTTTGATTTTTCTGTTTTTCCTCTTCTTTTGCTTATAAATGAATAATAACAGTCACCAAATGGGAGGGGCGTTTACTCGTTCCCAAGCAGCTGAGGGGAAACGGTCTTGGAGCTGCTCACAGCCACCTGTGTGCAAGGCTGGCTTTTTAAAAAGGATTTTACCTTAAGAACCTGGGTAAGGAGGCGCAGGTGGGGCTGCCAGCCCCAAGGACTCGGGTAGGCAACCTTGGCTCTTTTATGACTTGTGGACTTCAACTCCCAGAATTCCTGAGCCAGCCATGCTGAGGAGAAATGGAGAGGTTTCCATGCTGGCTCAGGAATTCTGGGAGTTTAAGCCCAGGACTCATAAAACAGCCAAGGCTGCCTACCCGTCACAAGGGAAACTAGATTCACTTAACAACCTGAATACTAATTTATCAACTGCAGTGATAAACACGCACCAGAGAAGTGATGGGAAGAGGGGGGGGAGCGCCCCATTTCTTCTTCAGGCAAAAACTCTGCGCTGAAGCCGGATTGGGGAGGGGGATGATGAGGAGGAGGAAGAGCTGTGATTGACAAACTGCCAGCCAAACTCTTTGGGAGTGGGGGCGCAGGATGGAGAGGAGGGCAGCTTGCCTTGGAGAAGGAGGGGGGAGCCAATTTTAAAGGTTGTCCAGCTAAAAGGTAGCAAAGAATCTGGGCTGGAGTGCCTTGGAAAGACGAGCAGGCAGCGCATCTGCACGGGCTGGTTGGGCTTTCTGCAGGTTTTGCCTGCAATTAAGGCAGGGTGAGTTTTTTGGCTCAGGGTAGGCTGGTGGGAGGGGGAGCTGCTTGTGGGGAGACATGCCTGCTCACATAAGTGCAAATGTGTTTCTTCTGCATGGAAGCTGCTTTGCTGAAGGTCATATCTTCTTTCTTTCCTTCCTCTTCTTCCACGTTCTTCGCCTCTCTGCTTTGTGCCGCCTCTGGGGATGGAGGGGGAAATTTGCTCTGCACCTTTTCCTTGTGTGTGTGTTTGTGTGTGTGTGTGTTTGTGTGTGTGTGTGTGTGTTTGAAGCCTCCGTTTGCCTGCCTGGCAAGGCGGGGGAAATATACCTCTCCAGTGTATGTCTTGCTTAGGTAAGCTCCACTTTAATCAAATCCTGTTCTGCGCATGGGCACGCACGTGCGCATGCATATGCGTATTTTGCGGCTCCCAGGGTTTTTTTTAGTGAGAGAACCAGTTCCAAGTGGCTCTTTCACTGATTCAGGTTGCCTACCCCTGTCCTAGAGGTTTTTCTAATACCACTCACTGCTCACCATTCTGGAGTAGTTCTTAAATTAGTTGTTTTTCTCAGTTATACTGTACAAAACTTGTACGTAGGAAGGTAAGGTCAATTTTAATGGGTGGTGATTAGAAGAACATCTTCTAATAAGTTACCACCTAAGGCATCTTATATTGAAATTGAAATCCTCACTTAGACAGAACAAAAGCTCTTCTTTGAGGAACAAAGAGAATGCTATCTGTTCCCCATAAGACCACAATACAAAAAAAGATGTTGAGACCTTGGAAAATGTGCAGAGAAGAACAACAAAAATGATAAATGATCTGAAGGCTAAATTGTATGACAAACGGTTCAGGGATCTAGGTATGTCTACTCTATGGAAAAGAAGGATCAGGGCAACATGATTCTTCCAGGACTTGAGGGGCTGTCACAAAGAAGAGGGAATTGGACTTCCTGTTCCTGTTTAGCAGCGAAGCAGTTGAGGGATTCGGAATGCCGAGCCCTTCAGCTGAATTTCTTTCTGTTCGGGGACCCTAAATGGGCCAGAAACCACCCCGGAGAGGTGGCATGAAGGAAGGAAGTCCCAAGGACCTAGGAGAGATGGCAGTCTCCCCGAATGGTCCAGGAGAAGCCTTCCAGAAACCAACAGAAGAAAGGCTAGCTAACTCCACTGTCTAGCCCTAGCTGCAAACAACAGAAGTCACAAGCTCAACTTTAAGCTGATTGTAAACAGTACGTTTGAATCTGGGTAAGAATAATGATTTTCTCTATCCTACCTATTTTCCTGAAGAAGAGAAGTCCGAAAAATAAAAGACCTCTGAAAGAAGAAGGAGGGGGCTTTCCCCCCATCTTTTGGCTATTGGAAGTGGCGAATTTTACCCTTTATACATGAAAAAAGATTAGAAAGATCTGAAAACTGAACCAACGCTGACATCTACTGGTGGGTGAGGATTATTCGGGGATAAATATCTGTCTCTGACCTTCGAAGTTCCCAATAAACACAGCTGTGTAGATAAAGTGAGACTAACAAATCTGAGGCAATGAATACTTTACAAGAGGAAATATATGATAAGTGGCAACCATTTCAAAGGACAATGATCTTAAACTACAAAGAAATACAGAACAACTTTGAAAGTATGAATCAACTTATCTCTAACTTAATTTTACCCCAAGAAATTTCTCAGGAAAATACAGCAGAGATGACTGAACATAATTCTGAGGATAGAGACTTAAAGATGGAACCTTATAAAACAAAAGAATATGATTCAATTCAAGTGGAAGAAAAGATAACTTATATCTTAACACTTCGAAGCAACTTTGAGGACAAGAAAAAAGACTGGAAAAATATTCTACAGATACGAGTGATTCAGCAAAGTACATTGATTAAGAAAGACACTGGGCAGAGGCAAAATATTAAAATGGAAACCAAGAAAATAGATGATGGGACCTATCAGAGAGAATACTAAAAAAGAAGCATTTGTTTGAGTATGGTTAAAGAAATAGAAAAACTTTGGAATATACCACTTTTAGAGGAATGAATTTTTCAACTAATACAGTATGCTTCTTTCCTTTCTGTAAAGAAAACAAAAGCTGAAATGACTTAAATAAAGCAAATGTTTTAGGTACTTAAATGTGAGCGAATTTAAGAAAAGCATAAAAAAATGTTTTGAATTATTTTTCCAGGGTTAAGAAGATCAAGATATGTCCAAGAATTATATCAGATCATAGCCCAGTATGGATGGAATTGGATAAGTGAAAGGGAGATAGGAGATCTTGGAGGTTGAATGAAAATTTGTATAGATATGAAGAAAATGTGGAAGAATGTAAAAAATATATGAAAGAATTTTTTATAACAAATATGCATAAAGGTACTTCTATTGAAATGGTTTGGGATGCAAGTAAAGCTTATATGAGAGGAGTGTTAATATATTTGAATAATAAATATAGATGTAGATTGGAATATAAGCATAAAGAGTTAGAGGAGGAAATAAAGAAGAAAGAGAAGGCTTTTATTTTGAACCCCTCTAATAAGAGGGTGAAAGAAGAAATTAATCTGTTAAGAGGGCAATTTAATATGTTGATGGCAGACCAAGTGGCAACTAATTTACGGTATGCTAAACATAATACTTTTTGTAATGCTAATAAGCCAGGTAGGTGGTTAGTTTATCTGTTAAGGAAAAAACAAAAGTCACGTAATATAGATAAGATAGAATATAAAGGCAAAGAGGTGTTTCAGCAAAATTTTATTAAAAAGGCTTTTGTTGAATTTTATTCCAAATTATATGTTAGGGATGTAACTCAAGGTTTAGATATAGATAGGTATCTACAAGATGTGAATATCCTTGTACTTACACAAGTGCAAAGGGAAGGAATGAATCAATTGATAACTGTTGAAGAAATTATTTTAGCAATTAAACAATTAAAAGTGGGTAAGGCACCCGGAACAGATGATTTGACAGCCATTTATTACAAAAACTTACAAATAGAAATGGTGGAACCTCTAAAAGAATTATTTAGAACAATTCAGTCCAGAGGAGAAGTGCCTCCTTCATGGAAAACAATTTTTATAACGTTGATTCCAAAAGAAGATCAAGATCTTACTCAAACTAAAAATTACAGACCAATATCGCTTTTAAATACTGATTATAAGATATTTGCAAAAATTTTAGCAAATAGATTAATGAAGGTTATGCAGCAAAAGATTCATAGTGATCAAACAGGATTTATAAATGGTAGACAAATTTAATATAATGTGAGACATATTGTAAATTTATTAGAATTTTTGGAAAAAAATAATCAACTCCCCACAGCGCTGATTTTTTTTTGGATGCTGAAAAGGCCTTTGATCAATTGAATTGGCAATTTTTATTTAAAGTATTGGAGAAGATGGAGTTTGGGGATAGGCTTTTACAACCTATTAGGGCAATATATCAGAAACAAACAGCCGAAATAATAATTAATGGTAGTTTAACAGAAGCTTGTAAAATTGAAAAGGGTACAAGACAGGGATGTCCGTTGTCACCTTTGTTGTTTGTTTTAACATTGGAAATATAATTGATCAAGATACGTGATTCAAATAAGATAAAGGGAATTAAAATAAAAGATCAAGATTATAGATTAAGGGCGTTTGCGGACGACTTGGTTATTACATTAAGTCAACTGACTTAGTTGTAGATTTGATGGAGATAATTTTGCAATATGGAAAAGTTTCTGGATTTAAGATAAATAGGCAAAAAACTAAAATACTGTCTGAAAATATGACTATAGAACAAAAGGAAGTCCTAGGAAAATTAACAGGATTTGAAATTGTTAAAAAGATTAAATATTTAGGGGTATATATTTCAGTTTCAAATGTGAAATTATATAAAAAATAATTATGAATTGTTATGGTTATGACTAATAAGAAAAGAAATACTATATTAATATGATTATTATTTTTAGGAATATTGGAAAACTATATACTTAACTGTTATTTATCAAAATAATAAGAATTGTATCAACCTAATGTCTGCAAAAAAGGATACTTTGGGGAAAGGGGAAATCAACTAAAATTAACATATGGAATATAGATTATAGAAATTAATTGATAAAGATTGTTCTACAAATGTTACCCAGACAACACACTGTTTACTAATTATTGAGTGATTTATGCTGTGTGTGTGTGTATACACACACACACACACACACATATATACACACTGCTCAAAAAAATAAAGGGAACACAAGACATCCTACTATTAAATACAGTACATTGTGTTGTTTAAGTGTTCCCTTTGTGTGTGTGTGTGTGTGTGTGTGTGTGTGTGTGTGTGTGTGTAAAATTTTTGGGGGGATTGCTGTTGATGGCCTTGGGTTAGGCTGAAACAGGAAATAAGATTTGTCCCATGTTTGGGGCCTAGCAAGGTGATCTAAATACTTAACAAACATTATATGTGTGAGTGTGTGTGTGTTTATTCACACACACACACATATATATATACATACATACACACATACATACACACATATACATATATACATACATACATATATATATATATATATATATATACATATATATATATATATATATATATATATATATATATATATATATATATATATATATATATATATATATATACACAGAGAGACACACAGAGAGACACACACACACATATATGAAGAGGGAATTGACTTATTCTCTAGGACACCAGAGAGCAGGAGAAGAAGAGAAAGAAAGAAAGAAAGAAAGAAAGAAAGAAAGAAAGAAAGAAAGAAAGAAAGAAAGAAAGAAAGGAAGGAAGGAAGGAAGGAAGGAAGGAAGGAAGGAAGGAAGGAAGGAAGGAAGGAAGGAAGGAAGGAAGGAAGGAAGGAAGGAAGGAAGGAAGGAAGGATACAACCTAGAAGTAAGGAAAAATTTTCTAAGAGCAATTAATCAATGGAATAGTTTCCTCCTGTGGTTGTGGGTGCTCCATTACTACAGGATTTCAAGAGTAGACTGGACAACCATTCAACTGGGATGATATAAGACTCTTGCCATGAGCAGGGGGTTTGATTTCCAAGGTCTAGGTACTAAAGATGTACTTTTTGAAAAAGCTTACCCCCACTGTTGCCATGACTCCCAGGTTTAGGCTGAGGAGGTGGTGCTGTTGTTTTTTTTGAGTCATCGTCACCTAGTGATAAAGAAAGATAAGTAAAATTTTCAAACTAGAAAATGTATTTATTTATTTAGAAAATTTATATGGCTGCCAAACTTAATCTTGATGATCCTGGGTGATTTACAAAGAACAAAACAAATATATCCCCACCCCTCTGGCAACAACAATCAGATCAACTACATGATGGGCTCCCTATCACTCTGGGGTATCCATGCTCACTGGTAGAACCATGCCTTCAGAGGCTTGTGAAAGAGTGTCAAAGTGAGGGCCAATCTTATCTCTGCAGGGATGATGGTCCACAGAGAGAGAGCTACTACAGAGAAGGTCCTTCTTCTTGGTCCCACTAAATGGACCTTGTGAGGTATACCAGAAATGTATAATTTGTCATAATATAGATTATTTTATATTTTATAAAAACTATTTAGAGCCAGTATTTTAAAGTATAATCATAGAGCCAAAGCACAGCCATATTTAACCTTGCTAAAGTGATGTCATACACAACTTTTGCTTTGAAGCAGGCATTAGTTACATTGTATAGATAGGCAAGGGTATGGAGTTGAAACATTTGTATCATCCAGCTTAGACAAACAGGCTCCTATTGTGAGCTGAGTTGGCTGAATGTCACAAACATGAAAAGGGAAAGATGAAGGTAAAAACAAGGGGGAATTATTAATTGTTACAGCTGCAGTGTCTAATAATTTTATTAGGCAGTTAGAAAGCATGTGCCTAGACCGGACCTATCAACTGGGTCTGGAAAGGAGGGATGTGGCTTATTCTAAAGGGCAGGTATACTGTAAAGGTTTTTTTTTAAATAAATCTTTATTTACATTTCGTGTTAAAAACATACCATACACCAACAAAGACAAAAAAAAATTACAATATACAAAAAACGAAGTAATCAAAAAATTGAAAGCCATTTCAAAAAATTCACATTATATCTACTTCTAAACTAACAATTATATTCCACTCATTAAGTCTCTTATAACCATCCAACTCCAAAGCTTATTCATTAACAAAGACTATATCACTTCATTTTTGACCAACCTCCAAGCCACCCTCATTTCTTTAATCTTTTATCCATCCAAATATACCATTTATTCCATGATAGAAATGCTGGTGTCTCTTCTTTACCCTTCAACTTCTTGGTCAATGTGTCTGCTTCTGCACAATCAAGTATTCTCCTAATTATAACTTCATCCGGCGGGGTATGATTTGCCTTCCAAAATTGAGCATACCCCATCCTTGCCGCTGTTAAGATATGTAAAACCAAATACCATATATCCTTCTTAATATTTCCAGGCCTGGAGCCAAGCAGATACGTCTCTGGTTTAAGATCAACTAAACACCCTGTGATTTCCTCTATCCATTTTTGGATCCTCATCCAATATCTAACTACTTCCGGACATGTCCACCATAAGTGATAGTATGTGCCAATCCCTTTACCACACTACCAACAATCGGCCGACAATCCGGGGAACATTTTGGAAAGTCTGGCCGGAGGGAGATGCCATCTATAAAGTATTTTGTATATGTTCTCCTTATATGACGTGGAAACCACCAGCCTCATATTAGTCCACCAAATCTCTTCCCATTTCTCAAGTGGAAGTGCATAACCAAAATTCTTCCCCCAGGCAATCATCGCATCTTTTACCACCTCCTCCCCTACTACCCTAGTTAGCAACAATTTATAGCACTTAGATATCATCCCTTTCTCCGGACCCAGCAGAATCTTATCTAATTCCTGCAGATTCAGATAAATACCCCTTCCTTCCTTATCCTTCTTATACCTTGACTGGATCTGCAGGTAGACCCACCACTCCAGTTGAAACCCTTGCTGAGCCAGATCTTGTCGTGTTTTGAGTTCTCCCCCGCTATCTAAAAGTTCTTTGTAAGTTGGTCTTCTTCCCTTCTTGAGTAGGGTCGGATGGGTCAAGGCTTCCAAGGTTGATAACCAACACGGAATTTGTGCATAGTACTTAGCCCTTATCTTATCCCAATTCCGAATCAGTATATCCCTTATGTAGTGACGAGTAAACTGTTTGCTTGGAGGAGTACCTTCCCGCCAAAGAGCTGCATGCCATCCCTGCAGCAAATCAAATCCTTCCAGACTCAACAATCGATTATTCCTTAAACTTATCCATTCCTTGCCCCAAACTAAGAGGGCAGCCTGATAGTAAAGTTCCCAGTTCGGTAGGCCAAGGCTCCCTCTTTCCTTAATTTCTTGCATCATTTTTTCCCCAATCCTGGGCCGTTTCCCCTGCCATACGAATCTAGAAACTACCCCCTCTAACTCTTTTAAAAATTTCAGCAAAAGTTTAACTGGTGCTGTCTGGAAAAGAAAATTCCATTTCGGCAAGACATAAGATTTCACCGTGGCTACCCTTCCTAATAATGACAACTGTATCCTACCCCATTTCCCCAGGTCCATTTTTGTTTGTATCAGTAATTTAGAATAAATATCCTCCCTAATACTTGAACATCTTCCCATCAACCAGATTCCTAAATATTTCACCTTCTTCACAATTTTAAACCCTGTAGTGTCCTCTAGCATCTGTTTACTTCTATTTGAAAGATTTTTCGTCAATATATTCGTCTTATCTTTATTTACTTTCAGACCAGCCACGTTTCCAAATTTCTCAATCCTTTTTAGTAATTCCGTGCTGGATTCCAGAGGGTTTTCCAAAACGAAGACCATATCATCTGCAAATGCCTGCAGTTTATAAATTTGGTCTCTTATCTGAAGCCCAGTAATCTCCTCATCTTTCCTTATTATTCTCAATAGGAGTTCTAAGGTTAGGATAAATAAAAGTGGGGAGAGTGGACAACCCTGCCTAGTGCCCTTACAGATATCAAATTTGTCAGTTAAATTCCCATTTATCAACAGTCTTGCTTCCTGCTTAGTATAGATTGCTTTAATCATATTACGGAATTTAGCCCCAAACTCCATATGTTCCAACTGACACATTAGGAAATCCCAATTAACCCTATCGAATGCTTTTAGAGCATCGATAAATATTAAAGCT
Organism: Vipera berus; assembly: GCF_964194415.1. NCBI lineage: Eukaryota > Metazoa > Chordata > Lepidosauria > Squamata > Viperidae > Vipera > Vipera berus. Next base: position 23,404 of record NW_027673573.1, read on the forward strand.
AATTGTTTATCTGGTCGGCTTTCATAATACTCCAGAACATTTAATATAATTCTGAGATTATCTTTTATTTGTCTAGTGGGAAGGAACCCATTCTGGTCTGTATGTATGAATTGGTTTAAGTAAATTTTTAATCTATCCGCAATTATTGTCAAAATATTTTATAATCTGAATTAAGAAGGGATATTGGCCTATAATTTTTAATATGCTTCGAAGGGAAGTCATCCTTAGTGTTGTGACTCAGGGCCAGCCTGTGGGTCCGACAGCCGGCTCCGATGTATCGGATGACTCAGATGTGGGGGAGGAGGGAAACGAACCGGCTGATGATGATTTGGAGGCTTTGCAGAGTCCTCAGCCGGGGACCTCTTCTCAGCTGCGTGAGCCCGAGAGTGCGGAGGAAGATGACCCACAGCTGGCCCTGTTCAAGGACGCCCGACGCAGGAGGCAGTCGAGCAGGAACAAACAAAGAAAGGCTGTGAGACTCCTCGGGAGGAGGCACAGGGAGACCACGCCCTGAGCTCTCTATAAAAGGAGTGTTTGGGGAGGGGCTGGTTGCTGAAAGCAACTTTTCCGCTTGAGAAGACAAGCTCTTGTGTTTTTGTTAACTGCGTAATTAAATCTTGGCAGATGCCTTTTAGCCTTGGAAGCTCTCCAGTCTCTTCTTCTTAAATAGGGGTTTGCCTTTACAAGGCCAGAAGAGGGCTGGTTCAGAACAGTTTGCTTTCAGCCCCCACCCCTTATTACTACGATGGAGCAGCTTCTTGCCGAGAATGCCCAGCTCACTCAGCAACTTACTTTGCTGGCAGCTCAGGTGGCTCAACTGCAAGCTCAGGTACATGCTGCACCCCCACCCAGGAGGAAATGTCAGATAGCTATGCCGGATAAATTTGCTGGTAATCCAGAACTGTTTCCTGCCTTCCTGGGACAATGCCAGCTTTTTATCAGCGTGAGAGCAGTTGATTTCCCCACTGACCGAGATAAGGTGGGATTCGTGTTGAGCCTTCTGTCGGGAGATGCAGCTCGTTGGGGCACGCCTCTGTTGGCACAGCCTAGCCCTTTGTTGGATAACTTTGGGGGGTTTTGTGACCATATGCGCCTCATGTACGAGGACCCGATTAAGGCGCAGACTGCCACCCGACGCCTGAAAGTTTTGAGGCAGGGTCAGCGCCCTCTACAGGCCTATATCAGCGATTTCCGGCTGCTTAGCCAGGATTCCGCCTGGAATGAGGCTGCGCTCGTGGATGCCTTTCAGGATGGCTTGTCAGAGGAGATGTTGGATGAGCTGGCCCGCGTGGACATTCCCTCAGATCTGAATGGGCTGATCCATCTTTGTCTGCGGATCGATGCCCGGTTGCAGCAGCGAAAGAGTCGCCGTGCCACCCCACAGACCCCTGCCGCCCCTGTTGTGCGGGAGCCCCCAGTCCAGAGGGAGGAGCCAATGGAGCTGGGTGCCGCCAGGTCCCGTCTATCGGTGACGGAAATGGACAGACGACGATCGGAGGGGTTGTGTTTTTACTGTGGGGACCCTGGACATTTGGCTGCTTCTTGTCCAAAGAAGCGTCAGCGGGCATCAGTGACCAAGCCGGCCCTGAGAAAGTCCCCTGCTTTGCTGTCGGGAAACGGCCCGAGCCCGATCTAGACGGTGTGAAAGATCGGGCGACCCACAACGACCACGCCGAGCGATGCCGTTCCGACGGTGCCTGTGAACCTTCACGGCATTTGATTTTGGAGGCACGTCTGATCCTTCCTGGCAAGCCAGAGGGGATTCCGGTCCATGCCTTAATTGACTCTGGGGCTACCACTAACTTTATGGATTCGGCCTTTGTGGCCAAATGGGCTGTTCCCCAGTGTCCAGTGGATCCGCCCATGCTTGTGGAGACCATCGATGGTCGAGTGCTCCTGTCCGGGCCTATTACGGCCGCCACGCAACCCGTGTGTATGGCCATCAGTACCCATGTGGAGGCCATTCAGTTCTACGTCACTTCGGAACTGCACTTCCCCGTGGTCTTGGGACTGGCGTGGCTCCGGGCGCATGATCCACAGATCTATTGGTCTCAGAACTTGGTCACCTTCCCAAGTTTGCAGTGCGTGGACCACACCCGCCATATCTGTGCCGGCCAGGTGGAGGGTTCCCCAGGGGTTTCCTTGCCTCCCGAACTGTCCGACTTTGCTGACGTGTTCAGCGAGTCAGAGGCGGACCAATTACCCCCGCACAGGCCCTACGACTGCTCCATTGACCTAGTCCCTGATGCGCCTCTCCCAGTGGGGCGTTTGTACTCCATGTCGGAGCCCGAGTTGGCTGCATTGCGGGACTTCCTGACAAAGAACTTGGCTCGTGGTTTCATCCGGCCCTCGTCCTCGCCAGTGTCTGCGCCCGTGCTCTTCGTCAAAAAGAAGTCGGGCGAGTTACGGCTTTGCTGTGACTACCGGAAACTCAACGCTATCACGGTGCGTAACCGCTACCCGCTGCCCCTCATCCCCGAGCTCTTGGACCGACTCCGGGAGGCTAAGATCTTCACGAAACTGGACCTGCGTGGAGCTTACAACCTCGTCAGGGTTCGGCCGGGTGATGAGTGGAAGACGGCGTTTGGTACTCGCTATGGACATTTCGAGTACACGGTGATGCCGTTTGGCCTGACCAACGCCCCCGCTGTGTTTCAGCATTTTATGAATGACATCTTTCGGGATCTGTTGGACCAGTTTGTTGTGATTTACCTGGACGACATCCTGATTTACTCCCCGTCGCGTGAAGCGCATCATCAGCATCTCCGTCAGGTCCTGCAGCGCCTCCGGAAACATCGGCTGTTTGCCAAGTTGGAGAAGTGCCAGTTCTACCAGGTGACCATTGATTTCTTGGGCCACCGCATTTCTCCTGAGGGCATCGCCATGGAACCGAGTAAAGTTGAGTCGTTGCAGAGTTGGCAACCCCCGCGTCGCGTGAAGGATGTTCAGCGACTTCTTGGATTTGCCAACTACTATCGGACATTCATCCCTGGCTTTGCTGCCTTGACAGCCCCCCTCACCCGGCTCCTGCAGAAGAAGACTCGGTTCCAGTGGAACGCCCCCGAACAACAGGCGTTCCAAGCTTTGAAGGACGCCTTCATGAAGGAGCCCATCTTGAAGCATCCTGACCCGCAACGGCCGTTTGTCGTGGAGGCGGACGCCTCCGACATTGCCATTGGGGCCGTGTTACTCCAGGCAGCGACGCCCAACGGTACCCTTTTCCCTTGCGCGTATCACTCTCGGAAATTGAATCCCTCGGAGCGCAACTATACCATCTGGGAGAAGGAGCTGCTGGCCATCAAGGCGGCGTTCGAGGCTTGGAGGCATCATCTGGAGGGGGCGCGGCATCAAATCGAGGTCCGGACGGACCACAAGAATCTGGAAAGCCTGCAGACCGCTCGGAATTTGAACCAACGCCAGATCCGGTGGTCCCTCTTCTTTGCGAGGTTTGACTTCCGGGTGCGGTACATACCAAGCGGGCACAACCAGAGAGCGGATGCTCTGTCCAGGAAGCCCGAGTACACCCGAGTGGAAGACAAGCTTCCGCCCAGGACAGTGATCCCCGTCGAGTCTTTTGCTGCGGTGCGGGAGCCGGTGGATATACGGGCTCGGATCCGGGAGGCGCAGCAGCAGGAGGCGTGGGTGGCTCAGCGGAAGGAAGAGGTGGGGCCAGATTCGCCTTGGTCGGTCACGGATGGACTCCTGTATTATCGTGACCGGCTCTATGTTCCAGGAGGGCCACTCAGGGGACTCGTCCTCAGCCAATGTCATGATAACCCGGCTGCGGGGCATTTTGGCCTGTTCAAGACTCTGAACCTGGTCTCCCGTACATTCTGGTGGCCCCGAGTCCAACACGATGTCCAGTCTTATGTCACCTCCTGCGTCCCATACAGGCAGGCCAAGTCAGCGACAGGGGCCCCGCCTGGTTTACTGCAGCCTTTGCCAACGCCCAAGAGACCCTGGGGGGCTGTGTCCATGGACTTTCTGACGGATCTACCCCCATCCTCCGGCTTCACGACAGTGTTTGTGGTGGTGGACATGTTGACCAAGATGGCGCACTTCATCCCCTGTCGCGGCTTACCGTCAGCTCGCGCCACTAGTCGCATGTTCATCCAACAGGTGTTCCGGCTGCACGGCCTTCCCGATAGAGTCGTCTCCGATAGGGGGGCCCAGTTTACAGCCCGCTTCTGGCAGGAGTTGATGCGGGCGTTGGACATTAAGGTTTGCCTCTCGTCCGCGCATCATCCTCAGACCGACGGGGGTACCGAGAAGGTCATCGGCATCTTAGAGCAGTATCTGCGCTGCTACGTTAACCTGCAGCAGGACAATTGGGTGGACTATTTGGCCATAGCCGAGTTTGCCTTTAACAACTCGCAGCACACCTCCACGCAGATGACACCGTTCTTGGCCAACGTGGGTTATCACCTCCGGTTTTTCCGCCTTTCTCCCGTGGACTCACCGGAGCCGGCAGCGAACGAATTCATGGCGGAGTTACAGGCGATCCATCGGTTGGTGCGACGGCAGCTGGAGAAGGCCAAGGCCGACTACAAGAGGTTCGCCGATCGGTCGAGAAGGGATACGCCTCCATTATCGGTGGGGGATCGGGTCTGGCTGTCCACCAGGAACCTACCATCCACTCGGCCGGCGAGGAAGTTGGACCACCGTTACCTTGGACCGTTCCCAGTCGAGGCCGTCATCAACCCGGTCGCCTATCGTTTAACTCTGCCACGTTCCCTGCGCGTGCACCCCGTCTTCCATCGGTCCTTGTTGGTCCCCGAACAACCGGCTTGTCCACTTCGCCAAGCGGAACCTCCCCCATCAGGACCTCGTGATGGCGACAGCACCCCCGAGTACGAGGTCGCCAGCATCAGGGATTCCCGCTGGCTGAAAGGTCGCTTCCAGTACCTGATCGAGTGGAAAGGGTACGGGCCGGAGGACTTCACATGGGAAGACGCGACCGCCGTTCATGCCCCTGCGTTGGTGACTGCTTTTCACGAACAGTTCCCATCCCGACCGCATCCGGATCGGCAGACCCGGGGGAAGGGCCCTGCGGTGCGGGATAGTGTTGTGACTCAGGGCCAGCCTGTGGGTCCGACAGCCGGCTCCGATGTATCGGATGACTCAGATGTGGGGGAGGAGGGAAACGAACCGGCTGATGATGATTTGGAGGCTTTGCAGAGTCCTCAGCCGGGGACCTCTTCTCAGCTGCGTGAGCCCGAGAGTGCGGAGGAAGATGACCCACAGCTGGCCCTGTTCAAGGACGCCCGACGCAGGAGGCAGTCGAGCAGGAACAAACAAAGAAAGGCTGTGAGACTCCTCGGGAGGAGGCACAGGGAGACCACGCCCTGAGCTCTCTATAAAAGGAGTGTTGAGAAGACAAGCTCTTGTGTTTTTGTTAACTGCGTAATTAAATCTTGGCAGATGCCTTTTAGCCTTGGAAGCTCTCCAGTCTCTTCTTCTTAAATAGGGGTTTGCCTTTACAAGGCCAGAAGAGGGCTGGTTCAGAACACTTAGGAATCAAACTAATATTTGCCTCCAACCAAGTTTGCGGGACTATAGCCTCATCCAAAATTTCATTAAATAGATCTTTCATATGTTTTCCCAACACTTCCACTAATACCTTATACAATTCTGCAGGAATTCCGTCAGTGCCTGGGGTTTTTTGACATTTCTGTTGTCTGACCGCTTTTTCAATTTCTGCTATTGTTATCTCCTGATCTAAGGCCTCTTTCTCATTAGGAAATAACTTAGGAAGGTCTGACTCCGTCAGGTATTGTTTAATCCTCTCCTCAGGAACCTTTTTTTCCTGATATAATTCTGTAAAAAACTCAATTGCTATCTTTTCTATCCCTTCTTTATCCCCTATCAGTGTCCCCCTCTTATCCTCTAACTGATCAATTCTTCTACTTTCCTTCTCTTTCCTTATTCTATAGCTAAGCCATCTCCCTGGTTTATTGGCATATTCAAAATAGCTCTGCCTTGCCACCCTAATTTGACGTGATATTTTCTCTTGGTCCACAAGGTTGAGTTTATGCCTCCAAAAATCCACCTGCTCCTTCCCATACACCTTCTGTGGGTTTACCTGGAGAGCCTTCTCTGCCTTAGTAAGTAGCTCAGCAATTTCCCTCCTACTTTTCTCCTCCTTCCTACGTTTAACTGCCATCTGTTTTATTATCAAGCCTCTCAAATAAGCTTTAGCCGTATTCCAAACTATTCGTAGGGGCATCCCTTCCGTCCTATTTTCTAAAAAAAACCAGACTCATCTCTTGTTTAATTTTTTGTACAAAAACCGTATCCTTCAGGGTTTCCAGGCTCATCATCCATCTACTCCTCACTCTACTCCCCCTTATCAATGTAATAGCCACCGGGTTGTGGTCCGCCCATTTGTTCATCAAAATCATGGCATCTTTTGCATAAGGTATCAGCCCATCCGACAACCATACCATATCCAACCTAGACCATGAGTTATGCCTGGGGGAGTAGTAGGTATAACGTTGAGAGGCTGGGTTAATCACACGCCATATATCCCTAAGGCCAAATTCTTCACACATATCCCTAAATACTTTGGGTAAGACCCTCCTATCTTTTCCTTTTTTCTTCTTCAAATCAAGGTTTATGCTGAACTAATTTGGGATTGTACTTGCTGAGATCCACCAGCCTTTGCAAATGATTCAATAAAACTTGTTTTGTTTTCCAACACCTTCGAAGTGGAATTTATTCTATTCTTCACAACCTCTTTAGGTGCTAGGAACCTGTAACATTCCCTGCCTTTCTGTCATGGTGGGTCAGGTACATATGACTGGGAAAAGATGGTCTTTCCAAAATCAAAAGTAATCTAATACTATTACAGGATGTAAAGAATTAGAAAATTGCTATCTGTTTATCTGAACTAATTAAGCAAAATAAATATCCTGCCAATGGCAAAAAGAAAAGTACTTATATACACAACAGTTATACATGAGCTTTCTATTCAAATATTATCGTGTATTTAAAATCTGATATAGCTTGCTGGGTGTATTTGAGTCCCTTATGCAACATCTGTTTTGGCTTTTAGTGGGCTTCCAAAGTCAGAGGGCCTCCCGCAGTATTTATGCAATTAATCAATGAGGTGCTAAGGGAGGACCTATTCAAGGGGGTCCTGGTTTATTTAGATGACATCTTTATCTTCACCGAGTTCCAAGAGGAGCATGTAAACCTAGTCAGAGCAGTTTTAAAGAAACTGTGAGCTGCCCATCTATATGCAAAACTATTGAAATGTGAATTCCACCAGGAAGGAATAGACTACCTGGATTATTGCATATCCCCACAGGGCATCGAAATGGACCCTGAGAAGGTCAGGGCAGTATTAGAAGGGGCAGCACCCCGCACAAGGAAGCAACTGCAAAGTTTCCTGGGCTTCACAAACTTTTACTGCCAATTTATCCCTTTGTTCACCCAAATAGCCCTGCCCATCACAAATTTGTTAAAAACGAAGGGGGAACCATCAGTGAAACCCAGCCAGCCACTGAAATGGACAATAGAATGCCAAGTGGCGTTCAACAGATTAAAAACACTCTTTTCCACCAAACCCGTACTGAGGCACCCGGACCCAGATAAACCTTTCATAATATAGATCAGACATGTCAAACACAAGGCCCGGGGGCCGGATCCGGCCCGCGAAGTGGTTTCATGTGGCCCGCGAAACCACCCTGGAAACAGTGAGGGAACGGCCCCCACTGCCTTGGCCCTGGCCCAGAGACCCTCCTTCTGCCAGAGACCCTCAGATCTGTCCCACTCCTGCCCAGGCACCCATAGGCACCCTTGATACAAACGATGTATAGCTGGCCATGCCCACCCAGTAGGCCATATGCACTCTAGCCACGCCCACCCAGTAGGCCACACCCACCCTGGCCATACCCACCCAGCCCCCTGAGGGCAACCACAATGCTGATGCGGCCCTCAATGAAATTGAGTTTGACACTCCTGATATAGATGGACAAGAGTGATGTGGCAGTGGGAGCTGTACTATTACAAGAAAAATGATGAAAGGGTGCTGCAACTGTGTGCATATATATCCAGGAAACTCTCTGAGACGGAGCAACACTGGGCCGTGTGGGGGAAAAAAGCGTACGCTGTGAGATGGTTGTTACTCACATGGTGCCATTTCCTTGAAGGGAATAAAATCCCTTTTCAGGTCTTGGCGGATCACAAAAATTTGGAAGCACTAAAAACACCCAGAAAGCTCACCCCTAAGCAAGCCCGCTAGTCCCAGCACTTTCACCGATTCTGCTTTATGCTCAAACACTTGCCGGAGGGAAAGAACTTCCTGGCAGATGCCCTGTCTCGCATGCCCCAATACAACAGCACGCAAACCACCAGTTCTAAACCACTCATGACCAAACCACAGTTGGCAACACCTTTAACCACCAGGGCATAAGCTAAAATAACACCGCAGCTGGGTAACCAAACCGGAATCGAATTCTGGAAAACCTTAGAAACAAATGAATGGTTCCAGAAGAATAAACACGTGTGCACGATCAAGGACAGACTGCCATGGGTGGGGAAGAAGTTATATATACCAACTACCCAGATAGTCACTTTCATGCAGCTGTGCCATGATACAAAATCAGCAGGGCATTTTGGATTTGGAAAAACACATTTAATCAAAAGACAATTTTGGTGGCCATCCATGAAAAAAGACATAGAAAGCTACATGGCCAGTTGCCCAACTTGCACAGTTGCTAAGAGGTTGCAAGGGAAATCGCCCGGACTGCTGCAAGCAGTGGCGAATCCCTCGGCCCCATGGAAAGAAATATCCATGGATTTTATAGTGGAGTTACCAGAAAGCAATGGAAACACTGTCATCTGAGTGGTCACGGACCTGTTTTCAAAACAAGTGCACTTTATCCCTTGCAAAAAAAATCCCTACAGCAAAAACCTTAGCAAAACTATTCATGCAGCTCATCTACACATTGCATGGGGCACCCCAACGCATCATATCAGATAGGGAAGTGCAATTCACATCAGAGTTTTGGAAAGAATTTTTATCCCTCTTAGGAACCACCCAGGGACTATCATCTGGTCATCATCCTCAAACTAATGGATCGACGGAACGTTCAAACTCAGTACTTGAGCAATATTTAAGGTGCTTTATTAATTTCCAGCAAATGAATTGGACGGACCTACTCCCTTTAGCAGAAGTTGCCTACAACAACGCAGTCCACTCCAGCACAGGCTACACTCCCTTTCAAGTAGCCACGGGCCAAAGTTTCAACCCCATGCCAGAACTAACCCCAAATGAACCAACAACCCCATCACTGAAAGAATGGATATCCCAATTACAAAACAACTGGCCAGTGGTTAGGAAAGCCTTAGACAAAGCTAGACAGGTACACAAAACACAAGCAGATAAAAAAAAGAGTCGAACCTAAACCATTCATTGTAGGAGAAATATTTGTCTACAAAATACCTAAAATCCCTACAGCCCTGTAAAAAGCCTGGTCCAAAATATATAGGTCCTTTTCCAATCAAAAGAATCATAAACCCAGTAAGGGACACAGTGGCTCAGTGGGTTAGGACGCTGAGCTTGTCGATCAGAAGATCGGAAGTTTGGCAGGTCGAATCCCAAGTGCCGCATAGCAGAGTGAGCACTTGTTACTCGTCCCAGCTTCTGCGAACCTAGCAGTTCGAAAGCATGTAAAAATGCAACTAGAAAAATAGGGACCACTACAGTGGGAAAGTAACAGCGTTCCATGCGTCTTTGGCATCTAGTCATGGCAGCCACATGACCACGGAGACATCCTGGGACAAACGCTGGGTTTTCGGCTTTGAAACGGAGATGAGCACCGGCCCCTAGAGTTGGAAACGACTAGCACGCATGTGCGGGGGAACCTTTACCTTTACCTTTAAACCCAGTAACAGTAGAATTAGAATTACCGAAGAACCACAGACAAATACACCAAATCCTTCACTGCAGTTTGCTGAAACGAGAACAACAATTGCTCTTACGGCCAAAAACTCCCCTCCACCACCTCCAATCATGGTTGAAGGAGAACAACACTTTGAAATAAAAGAAATCCTAGATTCTAGGAAGTACCATGGGGCAACCAATACCTAGTCATGTGGAAACACCTTCCTTCCTCACAGAACAAGTGGGTCCACAAATGACACGTTAGAGCACCTAAACTGCTAAAAAGGTTTCATACAGAATTTCCCAATAAACCCGACTAACCTCTACATGTATTTTGTTTCCTCTACAGGTGGATCTCTCCTATTTGTAAGGTGGGGCAGGATGTCAGAACCTATTCATATTTCATTTCTATCTATCCCCTCTGACCCAAAAGCAAATATCACTCTCTGCGTTCTGCCATACTGCCAAGGGGGAGGGGGATGTGTCCGTGGGTTTATTGCCTGCTTCCTCTATCTGCTACAATGTAATCTTTTGCTTTCATTTATTGCCTTTGCTTCCTCTATCTACTAGTGTAACATTTTGCTTCCCTACGTTATATCTCTCTGAAATTTATTTCCCTCAACTGTAAGCTAGAACAAGGGAAGGAATAAATAATGAAACCTCCATGCCCAATTTATTTCTACTATCCCAGAGGAAGGTGTGAAGAGCTGACAACCAGCGCTGTGTGATCTGGAGACGGGCTGATGTTTTCCCATGATGGACCTAACACCTGGGGATTGGTCAGATGAACTATGGGGTGGGGTCTTGCTTGGGGATACCTTAACCTATCAGATCCTGTCTATTATGCCTGCTATCAACTACTCTTAATAAAAGGTCCTGTTGGAAGAATTTGCTTCCAAGAGTTCTGCTTTCTTAAGATGTGGGATTGAAGTGGGTCCTGACAGTATATTGAGCTTCTTCATAAGCTTTAATTTTTTTATCATACTGTTTCTTATTCCCAAATATTTCGTGGGAACAATGAAATGAGTACACTATGAACATAATTCAGAATCTTTTCAACCTCATTTATCTATTAAATTTGACTCTTTAATTTGAGGTACTCCATGTGATTAATAAAAATAGAATTCCAAACTTTACAACATATATTAATATTAATGTTAAAATAAAACACCAAATAAAAATTGAGAGTTTCCAAATCAGATAAAACTAAATAGATTTTCTAAACTAAAACTAAACCATTTGCTAAGATGGTTTAGGGCCAAATTCAATTCAATGTAGTCCATTTTGTAGCCTATATAATTTTCTCATTTTTTACCAATCTAATTGCAATTTGTTATCAAGATACAAAAGTCAAAAGTGTATCAACTTTTAAAAAGAAACTAATGAATTTTCTTTGGCCTGCTATCCAGAAAAAACATTTAAATGATCAACCCTATATGAATGGCTCCAAATAAATGGAAAGTTAATAAAAGTTCTCTCTGATCACATATGCAGATTTGTTTAAAGTTGTTTTGGGAACTGTGCTACCTTAATACACAGCACATTTCATTTATACACACTGGAAAGCTGATGCTTTTCCATTTTGTTTAAGACGGTGGATTTTTGCAAGAGGAATTCTGGGAGTTGAACTCCACAAGTCATAAAAAGGCCAGGTTTGAAGACCCCTGGTCCAATCTGATTAGGTGGAGGTAGCAGGCAGAAAGGCAGAAGAAGGCCTTCTAAGGGACATGGCATAAAAACAAGTATTCATGGGTAACTGAGGAAGACATTTCCCCCCAAGTTACAGAGGCTAGCAAGAGCCATTCTCAACCATTTAAGTTGTCTTAAATGTAGCTGTTTTTCTGTTGTACTTATACTGTACAAAACTAGTACCTAAGAAAGTAAGGTAAATTCTAACGAGTGATGTTTTGGGCAACTTCTAATACTTACCATCTACGGCATCTTCTAGGTTGAAGTAATCACCTAGACAGAAAAAAACCTATTAGATATCAATGTCTCATGTAGAATAACCAGATAGCGTGAACGGAGCTGCCGTCTCTCTATAAATATTGGTGGGGGGGTGGTGGGGGGTGCTGGCTTTGTTGCTGTAAGCAGGTTGGTTTGTTACATGTTGATTGGTTGATGGGGTTATTGTTTGTGGATTAGTCGGCTGTTTTGTAACATCCTGTCTGGCTGAGGTGTTGGCTCCTGAAAATTCTGGGCCCACTTTATCATACAATCTTTAACAAGTTCCGTTTCTGAATCAATTTCTATCAATGCATTATATATCCTTCTTATATGTTCTTGACCTTGATCTCTAATTTGTTTTACCAAATATCCATATTTTTGAACCACAGCTATTTATTGTTCATATGCAATCACATTCACAAAATAACACTTCAAAAAATGCTTACTGAAAAAATCTATACTTACTTGGTTTTTTGGTAACTGTATTAGGCTTTTTAGTAGGAGCTAAAATATAAAAGTAGAATATAAATTAGTTGCAATGATCCATTAAACAGAACAGAATAAACATTGAGTCCTTAAATCCTTCTTTGTAGTCCTTCAGAAATGAACATTAGTGGCATAATTTCATGTAACTCTTAAGTGAGAAAGCACTAAAAGACACCTAATATAATTTTTAAAAAGTACTCTCATCCAATGAGTAGAAAGCAAAAAATTCCTAACTACCTTCACCCATTATTTTGTTACTATAAGCACTAATACTCCAAAAATATGCCCCACTACCATAAAATGGCTCATCCCTGCAACAGAGTGATGCTAAACTGATTTTGTAATAACTAAATCTATAAGTAGGCACAGATTCAATTTTTTTAATTGAAAAGTTTTACAGTACATTTTTTAAATAGAAAAGACTCCCTCCCCCCTCCCCTCCCCCTCCCCTCCCCTTCCCCCTCCCCGACTTCCCAGAGCTGAATACAGGGTATAAGCTCACAAACTTACGCTAAAATATGCTAACAAAAATAAAACATTAAATTCTATCGCACTTTAACTCTCCATAGTCATAACTATATTACTAACAAATAACAAATAACTAATAATACGTCATATAAAACCACTACTTATTCAAATGCTAAATGAAACTTTTTAGTCCCATATTTATTCTGAATATATTCAATCCATCTTCTCCATTCCACAATATATCTCTGTTGCGATTGTTCTTTCAAATATGCTGAAATCTTTGCCATTTCCGCCAGATTAGAAACTTTCAAAGTCCACTCTTCTCTAGTCGGCAGTTCCTCCTTCTTCCAATATTGCACTACTAAAAGTCTTGCTGCCATAATTAAATTCAACATCAATTTAGTATCTATAACAGTAAAGTCTGTCATAATACCCAACAAAAACAACTGTGGAGAAAACCTTATTTTTTTCTTAAATATCTTTTGCATATTCCACCAAATTTTAATCCAAAAAGCTTTGACTTTTTTACAAGTCCACCATATGTGAAAATACGTTGCATCCTCACAACCACACCTCCAACATTTGGGCTGGCAGTTCGGATACGTACTTGCTAGTTTTTTTAGGGTCTAAGTGCCACCTATAAAACATTTTATAAAAATTCTCTCTTAAATTTTGGGCCTGTGTAAATTTTACGTTTCTAACCCAAATCTTTTCCCAAGTATCCATTGTTATAACTTCCTGAAAATTCTGGGCCCACTTTAACAAGTTCCGTTTCTGAATCAATTTCTATCAATGCATTATATATCCTTCTTAAATGTGCTTGACCTTGATCTCTAATTTGTTTTACCAAATATCCATCAGTTATCGAAAAGCCAACTTTCTGATCTTCTTTCCATCTTGCTTGTAACTGCCCATACTGAAACCAGGTTTGCACAATCTTTTCTTCTTTTAAAATATTATATGGTTTTAATTGCTATACATTCCTTTCTAACCTTAAAATTTCTTTATATGTGGTCTCATCATGTTTAAATCCAACGTTTATATTTTCTATTGCATGTTTAGGTATTGCCCAAATTGGTATCTTATAATTTAACTTATGTCTATATTTTTTCCATACTCGCAACAGAGCATACCTTAATATATGTATCTTAAACACATTATCCACCTTCTTATCATACAATAAATATGCATGCCAACCAAATAACAAATCACAACCCTCAAGATTTAATAATCTCCCTTGTGTTAAATTGAACCAATCACTTATTGATGATAAAGCAGCAGCCTCATAATATAATTTAAGATTGGGCATTTTAAGACCACCTCTTTCACGTGTATCTTGCATTATCTTAAATTTAACTCGTGACTTTTTCCCTGCCCAAACAAATTTATTAATACCTTTCTGCCACTCCTCCAAATTTAAATCCTTTTTAAGTATAGGTATCAGAGAATGTCGATTGGTGGCCCCCAGGGGGAGATCCTTCTCTGTGGGCGCCCCGGAGCTATGGAACCAGCTACCGGTTGAGCTCCGGACGGCGCCCGACCTTCGCTCCTTTCGCCGCGAGCTAAAAACATACTTTTTTGAACAAGCTGGCCTGGCCTGATGAGGGGATTGGGGGGGGGTTGCTACTGTTTTTTATTAGGTTTTAATGATGTATTTTAGTATGTGGGCATTTATTTAATCTTGTTTTAACTTTTGTAATTTGTATTTTTATTCTTGCCCTGTTCACCGCCCTGAGTCCTTCGGGAGAAGGGCGGTATAGAAATAGTATTAAATAAATAAATAAATAAATTTGAAACAAAAATAAAAATTTTGGCAAGACATTCATTTTTACTGCTGCAATTCTTCCCAATAAGGATAGTTGTAATTTTTTCCAACCATCTAGCTCTTTTTGTGTTTTTGACCATAACAATTCATAATTATTCTTATATAACTTCACATTTGAAGCTGAGAGGTAAACCCCCAAATATTTAGTCTTTTTAACTATTTCAAATCCCGTTAACTCTTCTAAAACAACCTTTTGTTCTATAGTCATATTTTTAGACAATATTTTAGTTTTTTGTATATTTATCTTAAATCCAGACTTTCCCATATGACATTATTATCTCCATCAACTCTACAACTGAGTAAGTCGGTTGACTTACTGTAATAACCAGGTCATCCGCAAACGCTCTCAGTCTATAATCCTGATCTCTTATTTTAATTCCCTTAATTTTATTTGAGTCTCGTATTTTAATCAATAATATTTCCAGTGTTAGACGATATCTCGTGCCTGCGTGCATCACCACCATGCCTACTGGAATCTCCCATCTAAACTGGATATCCCGTTTCCCGTTTCCTTAATTCTTCTGCCAAAAAAGCAAATTCTTTTCTTTTCCTTAAAATTCTTGGAAGAATCTCTTTCAGAATTAAAACTTCTTGCTCTGCAACTGTAAATTTATTATTATAGAAGGCTTGAATAACCTCATTTCTAATTGCTCTCTTCGTAAAATAAACCACCACATTTCTAGGTAGCTTTCTTTGTCTTGCAATCCAAGAGTTAACACGAAATATTTTATCTATATCCACCATAATATCTTCTGCTGAACGCCCTAAAACCTGTTCAAGAGCTTGTGCCAATATTTCTTTCAAACTTTCCTTAGGATCTTCTTTCAAATCTCTGATTCTCACAGCAAACTCCATTTCGTGATACCGTATCATTGTCACATCATCATCAATCTTTTCCATCACAGTTTCAGCAACCAGCATTTTAGCATCTAGTCTCATGTTACTTTGACTAAGTTCTTCCACTTGGTCATCCAGACGTTCAATACACACTGCCAATCCTTGAAATGCAGCCAAAATGTCTGCTCTTATCTCAGTATTCTTCTCCTCAATAAGTTCAGCTATTTCTTGGGATTGTATTTTTAAAGCATCCTGCAAATCTTTTATTGTTAAAGCTGGTGCGGGTGCCGCAGGAGGAGGCATCAAAGCTTGTAATGAAGACTGCTGAACTGGCGAGGCACCAGCACTTCTAGGAACTTTAGTTGGTTTGGAAGCCATTTTAACACCGCTTAATTCTATTGCGCACTTTCACTTTCCGCACTGCTTGCAACTTTTTCCACAAAATACTCTGAGTTAAAGTTCAAATACTTGCTATTACAGCATTCTCCTGCACAGCTCTGCCTGCATCCAAGTAATCTACAATTCACTCTCGATGGCAGGGATGGTTGCAGCGTTCTGCTCTGCTCCAAAGCCTTGGAGCAGAGGCGTCCCAGAGTCCGGAGCAAACTCAGGCTTCGGGGGGGCTCACACCCTTCAACCACCAGAGTTTAAACTCTGGCGATCTAGGGGAGCTCTACCCCTGCCTAAGCGCTCACCCCCTCCTCTTCTCCCGAGGAGCGGGTTTCCGAGCCGCCAAACAGCTGATCGTCGCTGTTTTTGGCGGCTCTACGGAAAACAGCGGGGCTGACAGCCGAAACGGCTGCCATCAACGGAGCCTTGCCACCCGGAAGCCGACACAGATTCAATTCTTGAAAACTAAATCTATAAGTAGACACAGATTCAATGCTTGAAAACTCTTCCCAATCTCAACAAAATGTTGAAAAAAACATGTGAAGGGGCTTGAGATTCTGATTGTCTATTAGCAGGATAACTGTCTTTAAAAAATATGGGCAAAAGAGGACATATTTGGTTTAGTAGTAGAGGATGCCAGCAAAACAAAGATCAGACTTCACAGTGAGCTGCATCCAAACTGGGGCTGTAGGGGGGGGGAAGCACTGCTGAAAAAAATTCTCCAAAACCTACATGAAAAACAGTTGGGTCATAGCTCAACTGGCCCATTGTTTGAAGTAAGAAAGTCTGTCCAGTCACCATTTTTTTTGAAGAGGCTAACAAATCATCTCTCTATTTTTCTCTCTCAGCGTAGTTGTCCTGAAATGTTTATCTTGCCTTCAGTCTGTTCTTCTTCTTGATCCTCAAGTTTCTTCTGCTTTATATAAAAAGTCTTTTCCATTTTCAAAGTTGTCAATCCCTTTTCTAGGTTTTCCGTCAACTGTGTTTGTTGATCAGTTGAATCTTATATCATAGTATTTAATTGTTCCACTTCTACTACTATATTCTATGTAGTTAATTTTTTGGTTATGATCAAAGTTTGGGTTTGTATATCTAGGCTGACATCTTGTTCTTTTCTGTAGCCTTTTATTTCATCAGTGGCTTTAAGAATAGTTTCATGAATTGCTTTCAACATGAATAAAATCTGTTTCTGATCTTCATCCATGTTCTTTTAGTAGTGTGAATTAAAAGCTTTAGTCAGAAAATAAAAATAATTTTATCACAGAGTAGAGAACACAGCTGGGCTTCTCACAGCTGATTGCCAAGGTTACAAGTTTTATCTATAGTCTGGGCTTCAAGCCAAGTCTCTTTTAGACAATAACAGGTTGTAGTATCAGGTTTGGCCAAAAGATGTTGCCCATAACATATGATTTTCTTTTTTAAATCCAAGAGTTTTATAGTCCTTTTTCCAATTTTACATCTTTTTTAAAAGTAAAAACCCAAATCTTCAACAAAAATAGGAAATCTTTTAGTCCTCAAGTTTTAGAAAGATAAAAATCCAATTAAAATCAGGTTATTGTTTCAATGTTTTAAACTCCCCTGGATAGTCAGTTGCTGCTATTTTAAGAGGTCTGGATAGCGTTTCCCTTCCCTCTCTATAGGGGGAAAAATACCTTGAGCAGCTTATACAGGTGGAAAAAATAAGTTAGGATTGAAGAGAGGTTCAGATCTCACCCAGTCTAATCCGCGCTGCTTTGTAGGTGCCTGGTGGTAAGTTTGACTTTGACTGTCTGCAGCCTAGTGACAAGCCATATTGCTATGGCTGGTCTTTCGTCCGCTGGTTTGGAGGGATGCGCCAGATCGGGTGGAAGGGTTACCGCCTTCCCGTGATCAAGCGGGGATCCCCTCCTTGCTGGTCGCCCCTACAGGGTGACTTTTGACCCTTTCCAGGGTCGCCCAGTGATGCGAAATCGGACGTGGAAAATGAAGCTTGCTTTCCAAGCAACCACAGTGGCCGTGTTGGCAAAACAGAAGTAAAAAAATGTAGATAAGTCTTATAACCACTGTGGAGAGTATTCCAGAAGCCATGTGTTTGTTAGGGTTATCATGATAATATAAGGGCCACCCCTACCTGATCCTAGAGCACGGAAAATGGAAAGAAGGAGGGAACAACACAGGCAGGCTCAACTATTCGGGAGGAGTACCTTCCGCTTCTATTCAGACTATATGTGAAACTATTTACAGCCAGAGTCAGCTGAAGGTGTGTGTTTCTTTTGTTGGAGGCTTGCCAGAAACGTGGGAGCATTTTGGGGAAATTTTGGAGCAATTAAAGGACTGTTTGAATTGCCAGCTGACTGCATTGCCTCTGTGCTGTGCCCTGGCTCATAAGATTTTGTTCCTGACCCACTCCAAATTGCTCCTCCAGACCGCGTTGGGCGACCATGAAACAGTTCCATGCAGAAAATGATCAATTAACCCAGCAGGTGGCCCTCCTGACCACACAGGTTGTGCAGATGCAAGCAGCTCGACCATGCCGCAAATGCCCTGTTATAGTGGCAAAGAAATTTGATGGCTCAGTACCAACTGTATATGAGTCTTCAACCTGAGGACTTCCCCACTGACCGGGATAAGGTGGAGTTTCTGATAAACCTTTTGTCAGGATCAGTGGCATGTTGGGCGACACCCCTGCTGACCCAGCCCAATCCGCTGCTGAACAATTATGCAGGTTTGCCATCAGCTAAGGGCCATGTTTGAGGACGCTGTTAGGGCCCAGACAGCAAACCGGCAGGTGAGAGAGTTGCAGCAGGGGCGTGGATCACTTGCAGACTACATCTCTGCGTTTCAGGTGGTCTGCCAGTACCTGCAATGGAACAAGATGGTGCTCATGGACCAGTTCCAAGAAGGACTTTTGTCAGATATCCTGGGTGACCTGGCACGCACCAAATGCCCTCACCCCTTGCAGGAGCTCATGCACCTGTGCCTCTGTATCGATGCAAGATTCCAGCAGCGACGGGTGTGATGGACAGAGGCCTTGCCTGCACCTGTCAAGACAGTGGCACCATTGGTATCGCCTCCGGACGAGCCAATGCAGTTGGGGGTTGCACGACCTCAACTGACCCAAGCTGAAAAAGATCGGTGCCGCCGTGAAGGCCTTTGCCTGTATTGTGGCGGTCCAGGCCACATGGCAGCCAAGTGTCTTGTGAAGGCACCCAAAGCAGCAGTGGGATACGGGCAGGGCCTAGAGGGCTCTGTAGGTTGGGCTCGCTTGGGAACAGGCCAATCACCTCCACCACAACTGACTCTTGTAAAGCACCTTGTGTTAGCAGCCAATGTGTTTGTACCTGGTCAAGGAGCAATGGAGGTGTTGTTGCCCCGACCCCCGTGCCTGTCCTAACCAAGGAAGAGGACTCTGAAGATGATGGGGAGGAACGGGCAAGGCCTCCCTCTCCAGGGCCCTCCTCTCTGGCAAGGCCTCCGTCTCCATCTGGAGGCCGAGAGGAACAGCCGGGGAGCAGCCAGGTTGGGAGGGTGCTCGAACAGCTGCAGCAGTCTAGCGAAGATGAATCATAGCTAGACCCTCGAGAAAGACGCAGGGCCATGCATCTGCAGCAACGTAGGTTGGGTAGGAGGGCCAGGGAGTAGCTGAGTCATTGAGCCAAACCCCATAAGGTATAAAGGGGGTGTGGCTGCTCTCAGAACTTTGTGACAATAGTTACAATAGTTTAAACAACTTCTGGTCACATCTTTGGAACTCTGCTTCATGTTTGAAACCCTGGTCTGAATTTTTGGCAACGCTTCTGTACATCTGCTACTGGACTGTTTACTTGGACATTATCTCATTCCAGCTGAAGTTTGAGGTAATGAGCCTATTTTGCTGCCAAGGCAATTAACTAAAGTTTGTAGAATTAACTCTTGCTAGTCTTGTCTGGTTTGTACTCCAGGAGGGGGGAACAGAACAGGAGGTCCAGGTGCTGGTGAACTCGGGGACTACAGCCAATTTCATGCATTCGACTTTGCCGCGCAGCGGTGAATTCCCCAGCAGCAGGTGTCACCGCTGTCTTGGTGGAGACGATTAATGGTCAGCCCCTTCATTCTGGCCCGGTGGTTGCTGTGACCAGACCCCTTCACATGAGTATTGGGCCGCATGTGGAAGAAGCCGTGTTTTATGTGGCTACTGTTCCCCACTTCCCGGTGGTGCTGGGGATGGATTGGTTACGGGCTCATGATCCGCATATTATCTGGTCTGGGGCAGTGCGGTTCCCTGGCAAGAAGTGTGCCACCCATCACCTACATGCCTGCACAGGGAATGCGACTACACATGTGGACCTGGACCTACCAACAGAGTTGGGGGATTATGCCAATGTGTTTGGGGGAAAAGGCGGATCAGCTGCCACCGCATTGATCTTATGACTGTCCGATTCATTTGGTGCACGATGTCAAATTGCTGGTTGCCCGGATTTACTCCATCGGAACCAGAGTTGGCAGCCTTGAGGGACTTCATTGACAAGAACCTTCGGAAGGGGTTTATACAGCCTTCTTTTTTTGTATATAATAAGCTTGTTTTTTCTCTCTACATACATATGATAAGTTTTTCAAACAGCGTGTGATCTGGGTTCATAAAATGCTAATAAATAATCAAGTCCTACTCTTTGGTTCTGTCTTCTAGCCATTTGTAGAATAGATTCCAGCTTTCGTAATATTCTGTTTCTTCTTTCTCTTTCCGCCTCATAGTTAATCTGTCCATCTCCGCGCATTCCAGTATTTTTTTTTATTACTTTTTCTTCTGAAGGTATTCGTTCATTCTTCCAAAACTGCACATAGCTTATTCTTGCTGCGGTTATAATATGTAGAACCAAATATAAGTTTTGCTTATTAATCTTTTCTGGTACTATACCTAATTAAAAAAAATTCAGGATTAAATACTACATGTTCTCCTAATATTTTTTCCAGCCAAGCATGTATTTTCTTCCAATAGGCCTTTACTTTGTCACATGTCCACCAGGTATCATAATATGTACCAAAATTATGTTTACATTTCCAAAATTTACCTTACATTTTTAAACATTTTTGCTAATCTTGCTGGAGGAAAGTGCCATCTATAAAACATTTTATACAGATTTTCTTTATACGCAGTTGACATTGTCAATTTATAATTTCTCTCCCATAATTTTTGCCATTTTTCTAATTCTATATTATAACCAAAGTTTTTCGCCCACCGTATCGTCTCTTTAGTTTGTTCACTTTCCATCTCGAAAATTAACAAAAAATTATACATTTTCTTAATTAATTTCTCATCAGAAGTTAATATCTTATCAAATACTTTGTTCTTTATAAAATCCATAGTTTCATATCTTTTTCATATCTGTTTTGTATTTTTAAGCGTACCCACCATGACATGTTGATGCCCTGATTTTCCAGCTTGTTTCGATTTCAATGTCCCATCAGTATTCAAAATATCTCTATATGCCCAAGTTTTTTTCCCCAAAATCTAACAAATTTGTGTGTGAGAAAGCTTCAGTCATTGATAACCACCCTGGAATTTTTACATATATTTTTGTTTTAATTTTTCCCCATACTGTTATCAAAGCATTTCTAATGCAGTGATTTTGAAAATACTTATGGATTTTGTTTTTCCCAAACCACAAAAAAGCGTGCCACCCCAACTGTAAGTCATGTCCCTCCAAATATAACAACCTTTTATTCCTAAGCATTATCCATTCTTTCACCCATGTTAATACAGATGCTTGATAATACAAAGCCCACTCAGGTAGGCCTAAGCCTCCATTTTCCTTAGTATCTTACAAGGTTTTCATCTTTATTCTAACTTTCTTTCCTTGCCATGCAAACTTCAAAATTAATGAATTCTAGTCTTGGAAAAAAATTATCCAAGTTTTATCGGAATTGTTTGAAATAAAAATAAAATCTTAGGCAATATGTTCATTTTAACTGTAGCAATTCTTCCTAATAATGACAGTTTTAAATTCTTCCACTTTTCCAAGTCTAGCTTTATTTGTTTCAATAACCTTATATAATTCTCTTCTTTTATTGTTCAGCAATTAGCTGATAAATATATACCCAAATATTTTACCTTTTTCACTATCTGTACCTCTGTTACTTCTGACAATCGGCTTTTTTGCTTGGCCCCTAGAGTCGGAAACAACTAGCACGCGTGTGTGGGGGAATGTTTACCTTTACCTTTTTAAGATTCTTAACTATTATCTTGTTTTTTCTTTATTTATTTTTAGTCCCGCTATTTCTCCATATTGTTCTATTTCCCCCACAATTTTGGGATCATCTCCAAGGGTTCTTCCAAAATAAATACTAAATCATCAGCAAATGCTTGTAGCTTATATGTTTCACCTTTTATCCCCAAACCTCTAATTTCTATATCTTGCCTTATATTTCAATTTCAAACTTCCAAAGTGAAAATGAATAACAGAGGGGATAGAGGGCATCCTTGCCTTATGCCTTTCCTTGTTTCAAAGCTCTCAGTACAATCTCCATTCATAATCACTTTGGCTGTTTGTTCATTATATATTGTTTCTACCATATTTATAAAATTCTGTCCAAAGTCCATTGTTTGTAACTGATGAATCATAAAATGCCATGAAAGATTATCAAATGCCTTTTGAGCATCTAAAAATATTAATGCCATTTGTTTCACTGGATGTAGCTCATAGTACTCCAATACAACTATTATCACTCTTAAGTTATTTTTAATTTGTCTCTTTGGTAAAGTCATTTTGATCCAGGTGTATAAATTCAACCAAATATTATTTCAATCTCTCCGCCATTATTGAAGTAA
This sequence comes from Vipera berus, assembly GCF_964194415.1. Taxonomy (NCBI): domain Eukaryota; kingdom Metazoa; phylum Chordata; class Lepidosauria; order Squamata; family Viperidae; genus Vipera; species Vipera berus. Next base: position 46,030 of record NW_027673573.1, read on the forward strand.
AAATTTTATAATCCAGATTGAGCAATGAAATCGGTCTATACTTCTTAATCTGGGTCAAATCCGAATCTTCTTTTGGTATTAAAGTAATATTTGCTTCAATCCACGTCATTGGCATTTTAGCTCCTAATAAAAGTCAATTACAAACATCTTTCAACGGTTCGCTTAATACCGTAGTTTCTGGCGTATAAGACTACTTTTTAACCCATGAAAATCTTCTCAAAAGTCAGGGGTTGTCTTATACGCCGGGTGCTGAAAATTTAGGGACAGGGCTGGCTGGAAAACCTGGAGTGGATCTCCCATTTAGTCTGCGCAGCGAAAGCGGGACCAATTGGAGAAGAAGCTGCAGTCTGTGATATTTTACAGGCTGGGGTCTGGGCGTCTTTCTTTCTAAAGTTGAAGAGCAGCTGTAGTATATCCCAACTTGAAAGGCAGGTGGGGAAGGCAGCAGTCAGAGCAGCGGCTTAGCTCTAAGGACACATTTGACTCAGGAACTGGGCGGGCTGGCTGGAAAACCTGGAGCGGATCTCCCATTTGGTCTTTTTTTTAAAATCCCATTTATATCCTGCCCTTCTCCGAAGACTCAGGGTGGCTTACAATTTAAAGCACAAATCAATGTGCTTAGCAATAGCCTTCATTCTGTGTATATGCCTGTTTATTAGGGCTTTCACACACCCCCAAGCAGCATTATTACAAAGTCAGCTTATTGCCCCCAACAATCTGGGTCCTCATTTTACCTACCTTGGAAGGATGGAAAGCTGAGTCAACCTTGAGCCTGGTGGGATGCGAACCTGCACTAATTGCAGGCAGCTGGTGTTACTTAAGGCTCTGTGCAGGGAAAGCTTTAGAGTGAATTAGGAAAAGTGAAAAAGTGAATTAGGAAAATAGGGAACGGTTGCTGGAATTGGGTATGTGTAGCTTAACGAAGAGAAGGGTGAGGGGTAACATGATAGCAGTGATCCAATATCTCAGGGGCTGCCACAAGGCAGAGGGAGCCAAGTTATTCTCCAAAGCACCTGAAAGCAGGACAAGAAGCAATGGATGGAAACTAGTCAAGGAGAGAAGCAACCTAGAACTAAGGAGAAACATCCTGACAGTTAAAACAATTAACCAGTGGAACAACCTGCCTCCAGAAGTGGTGAATGCTCCAACACTGGAAGTTTTTAAGAAGAGACTGGACAGCCATTTGTCTGAAATGGTATAGGGTTTCCTGCCTGAGCAGGGGGTTGGACTAGATGAACTCCAAGGTCCCCTCCAACTACTTCTTCTTCTTCTTCTTCTTCTTCTTCTTCTTCTTCTTCTTCTTCTTATTATTATTATTATTATTATTATTATTATTATTATTATTATTATAGTTTAATCCACTTGCACTGTTTTATGTTTACATGTTTGATGACAAACAGCCTTATGTTTATAAGTGACAGTTTTCCTACTAAGCACCTGCATGTCATAAGCATTTGAATTAAAATTACCATATTAAAATCAAATCTGATGTTTTTTAATTTTTATTTGGTGTGCGTTGGAAGAGGGGTAGTCTTATACGGCGAGTATAGCCCAAACCCTATAATTTAACAGGAAATGTAGGGGGTCGTCTTATACGCCCAGTCATCTTATACGCCAGAAAATACGGTATCTCTTGTAAGTTCTTATATAACTCTGCCGGAAGTCCATCTGGACCAGGAGTTTTCCCATTTTTTTGTCTCTTTATGGCCTCTGTTATTTCCATCATTGTAACCCCTTCGTCTAACATATTTTTAAATGTCTCTGAAATCTTTGGAAAATTAATTTCTTCCAAGTATTTTACAGTTTTTTCTCTTGAAGTCTCCTCCTTATCATACAGTTCCTTATATAATTCCTTAACTTTCTTTTTTATTTCTTCATTTTTATATTGTAAATAATCTTTCCCATCAAGTAAATTATGTATCTTTTTTTCTGTTTTTAAGTTTATAAGCTAGCCATCTTCCCGGCTTGTTGGCATTTTCAAAAAAAAATTGCTTCGCTCTTTTTATCTGTTCTGCCACTTTTTCTGACTCTAACAAATTTAATTTATGTTTTATTATGTCCATTTCTCTTTTTAAAGTCTTTTTGTGGATTTCTTTGAAGTTCTAATTCTAACTTTCCAAATTCTTCTTTTAATAATACATATTGCTGTTTTATCTGTTTATTTTTCCTTGCCATATACGTTATAGCTATACCTCTAAAATACGTTTTAGCTGTGTCCCATAGATTTTGTACTGTAGTATCTTCTTTTTAATTTTCTTTGAAGAATTCCATTTCTTTTTTTGTTAACTCTATAAAAAAAATTTCCTTTAATATGGAACGATTTAAAGTCCATCTTGGCCCTTTTTGTATTCCTTTCCAGGTCATTTTCAAGGGATTATGATCTGCCCATATGCCTGTTTCTATTTCAATGTCCTGAACATTCATTCTCACATTGGCAGTCATCCAAATCATATCAATCCTTGACCAGGATTTCTGGCTATTTGAATAAAAAGTATATTGCAATTTTTGTGGATTCACTTCCCTCCAAATGTCTTGAATTCCAATTTCCTCCGCCATATCAAAAAATGTCTTAGGTAATCTTCCTCTTCCATTTTTCCCTGTTTTGTTACTTTTATAGTCAATTTTTCCATCTATTATTGCATTGAAATCTCCTAGTAGGTAAATATTTTGATACTCCATTTCTATTATTTTTCTATGTAAGTTTTTGTGAAAATTTTCTTGATTATTATTCGGTGCATGAATTGCCACTAATAATATTTGCTTTTGATGCCGATAAATTTCTACCATTAAAATTCTTCCTTCTTCATCTGAATATACCAGTTTAGAATCTATTGTCTCTTTAATATATAAAGCGACTCCTCTTTTTTTCTGTTGTGCTGATGCATAATAAAGTTTTCCAATTTTTGGATACTCCAATAATTTATGATGCTGTACTTTTATATATGTTTCTTGCAAACAAATTATATCCAAATTCAATTTCCATAATTTTCTAAAAATCTTATTTCTTTTAATTGGGGAATTCAGTCCATTTATGTTTATTGAGAAGATTCCATTTTCTTTATTTCCATTTATTTATATTTCGGTCTAGTAGATCTAGTAGTCCTTTGTTCTCTGGCAAGTCCTTTATCCTTGCCCTTTTGGTCATCTTCCTCTTTCTGTTCTGTTTGGGCAGTTGCTCCTTGAATCCTCTCTTCTGTTTGTTTCTGCTCCTTACTCTTCCCTTGACTTAGTTTCACTCCTTCATCTAAAATTGACCAATTCCTCACTTCAAAATCTTCTGCTTTCCAAATTGAGTCAAGTCTATACCTTGTATTGTTCCAGTTTATTAAGATACGTTCCGGCATCAACCATCTGAAATTTATACCATTGGCGATCAGTTTCGTGGTCAAAAAATGGTACTGTCTTCGTGTATCTCTAACTCTCTTGGGTATCTGCTTTAAGACCACAATTTCTTTATTTTTATATTTTATTGGTTCATCTCTAACTTTCCATAGTACTTCAACTCTTGTTGTCGTCTTTGTAAACTGAACATGTACTTCTCTTGGCAGCTTATTACTTCTTTTTTTTTATTGAAAAGTTTTAGAGTACATTTTAAATTTAACAATCCTCCCCTCCCCCCACCCCTACCTAACCCTCCCTATCCCTCCCCCCATTCCCCCGCCCCCCCGACTTCCCAGAGCTAAGTACAAGGTATAAAAACAAAAAACAATCATAAACATCCATATGCTAAAAACAATAAACTATTAATTCTATCGCCCTCTAGCTCATATAAAATGACTACAAGCAATACTAACGTTACATAAAAAAAGGAAAAAAGAAAAGAAAACTTATTCAAATGCTAAGTGAAACTTTTTAGTCCCATATTTGTTCTGAATATAATCAATCCACTTTTTCCACACCATAATATAATGTTCTTGCGAATGATCTTTCAAGTAAGCCGAGATCTTTGCCATTTCCGCCAGGTCAGAAACCTTTAGAGTCCATTCTTCTGTAGTCGGCAGTTCCTCCTTTTTCCAATATTGACCTATTAAGAGTCTTGCTCCTGTAATTAAATTCAACTTCAACTTAATGTCCACAACAGTAGCATCTGTAATTATGCCCAGCAAAAACAATTGCGGACAAAACTTTATCCTTTGCTTAAAGATCTTTTGCATATTCCACCAAATTTTTATCCAAAAAGCCTTATCCTTTTTGCAGGTCCACCATATATGAAAATAAGTTGCATCTTCACCACCACATCTCCAACATTTAGGTTGATAATTCGGATACATACTTGCAAGCTTTTTAGGATCTAAATGCCATCTATAAAACATTTTATAAAAGTTCTCTCTTAAGTTTTGAGCTTGCGTGAATTTTACGTTCCTCACCCAGATCTTTTCCCAAGTGTCCATTGTAATAACTTCTTGAATATTCTGGGCCCATTTTATCATACAGTCTTTAACAAGTTCTGTTTCTGAGTCAATATCTATCAATGCAAGATAAATCCGTTTAATATGTGCTGGACCCTGATTTCTAATTTGCTTTATCAAATTTTCATTAGTCATTGAGAAACCAATTTTCTGGTCTTCTTTCCACCTGGCACGTAATTGAGTATATTGGAACCAAGTTTGAACGATCTTCTCATCTCGCAAGAAATTGTACGGCTTCAAACACCAGACGTTCCTTTCCAAACGTAAGATCTCCTTATACGTAGTCACATCATGTTTGAAGCCTACGTTTATGTTTTCTATTGCATGTTTCGGGATTGCCCACAACGGCATCTTGCAATCTAACTTATGTCTATACTTCTTCCAAACTCTCAACAATGCCTGTCTTAAAATATGCACTTTAAATACATTATCTACCTTCTTATCATACAACAAATATGCATGCCAGCCAAATAACAAGTCGTGGCCCTCAAGATTTAATAATCTTCCAAACTCTCAACAATGCCTGTCTTAAAATATGCACTTTAAATACATTATCTACCTTCTTATCATACAACAAATATGCATGCCAGCCAAATAACAAGTCGTGGCCCTCAAGATTTAATAATCTCCCTTGTGTCAAATTAATCCAATCACTTATTCCTGACAACGCAGCAGCTTCATAATATAATTTAAGATTAGGCATTTTAAGACCACCTCTTTCACGAGTATCCTGCATAATCTTAAGTTTAACTCGTGGCCTTTTCCCTGCCCACACAAATTTATTGATACCCCGTTGCCATTCTTCCAAATTAGTCTTTTTTAAGAATCGGTATCATTTGGAATAAAAATAAAAATTTAGGCAGGACATTCATTTTCACTGCTGCAATTCTTCCCAGTAAAGACAATTGCAATTTTTCCCAACTCTCCAATTCTTTTTGAATTTTTCCCCATAACTTTTCATAATTATTTTTATATAACTTTGCATTTGAGGGTGACAAATACACCCCCAAATATTTGACCCTTTTAACAATCTCAAATCCAGTTAATCCTTCTAAAAGGGCCTTTTGCGGTGTTGTCATATTTTTGGCCAAAATTTTTGTTTTTTGTACATTAACCTTAAATCCAGAAACCTTCCCATATTGCATTATTATCTCTATCAGGTCCACAACAGAGTTTTCTGGCTGAGTCACCGTAACAACCAGATCGTCTGCAAACGCCAGCTTATTACTTCTTGCACAGCTTGAATTGAAGCGAAATATCTCATCCAACTCAAGCTGAATTTCTCCTCGATCTGCCTTCAAAGTCTCCTCCAGGATGTCAATAATCACCTCCGTTATGTTTTCTTCTCTGTCCTCAGGAATGTTTTGAAATCTTAAATAATGTTCTGCTTTTTTCATCTCTAAAGTCTTGATTGCATTCTCTAATTTTTCATTTTTTTGTAGTAACATTTCTATCTTTTTATCATTCTCATCTGTTTTTTCTTCAATTCTGTGTTTCTTCTGTTGATTTTTTATTATCATTTGATTCTGAGTTTCAAATTTTCCCTTTATATCCAAAATTTCTTCATTTAATTTCTCCAGTTTACTTTGTGTACTTCTGTGATTTTCCTGCATTTCTAGGTGGTTTCTCTCCAACGTCTCTTGATTCTTTAACATAAGATCTTGAAGAAATTTTAATGAAGTGTGTTTCACTTTGAGCAGTGCTTATCTTTTCACATTGCAACATTGCTTCAATAGATCCCTGTGTTGTAGGACTGGATTGTCCTACTGAGGGTGCAGAAGAAGTTTTCTTCATGAGTCTAGTAATATTCAATGAAGTCATTTTACAGCTTACAATCTAAAGACAAAACGTCTGTTTAAATTTAGCCAAATTCAATAGAAGTAGCTTTGAATCTCAATCTCACAACAAGGCAGTCTTATCATTTGCAGGTGTCTTTTGTCAAGGTTAACTTCAGTCAACAACAGTATATCAGAAATTTCATTCTTCTTTCACCACTAGATGTCCTCCTTGGCTTATTTTTCAATGTCCAATATTTTTAACAAAGAGTCTTTTCCCCCTTTATAATTACTCGCCACTTTTAAACCTTCTGGGGGTCTTTACTTTCCGGCCCTTTCCCATCAGGGGCTCAACATTTATAATCCTCAAGGAGAAGGAAAGAGAAAATCTTGCTCACTCAGCTTCAGCACGCAGTTGAAATTCCTCTGATTTATAGTCCTTTTTCTTCCTGTTGGAGACGACTATGGCTGGTAGATCTTAACAGCCTTTTCCTTTGTTTTTCCAGAGGGTCCTACAGTTCGCTCCAATTGAGTGCCCCCTGATCTGAGCTCCTGAAGTATCCCTTCTCCTTCATTGCCCCTCCAGGGCAACTTTCCGACCCTTTAAGGTCCACACACAGAACCAGTGTGTGGACGTGCTGTCCTGGGAACCCATGATCACCTGAAAGGAGAACAAGATCATGCTCAGAATGGTCAGCACCTTAGAATGGTTAGCAGCCACAGAGGAGTCTGTAGATCTATGGATCAGGATTCGTGAGGCACAGCAGCAGGGTTCGTTCATGGCAGCTCGATATCATGAGTTGGATGGCAATGAGGATAATAAGATCCCTTGGATGTACACGGAGGACCTGTTGCATTTCAGAGACTGCATCTACGTTCCTGGGGGACCCTCCATGGCATCATCCTGAAACAATGTCATGATAGTCCATCAGCGGATCACTCTGGGGTCTTCAAAACACTGCACTTGTCTCCAGGATGTTTTGGTGGCTGCGAATCTGGCATGAGGTGTCAGGCTATGTGGCATTGTGCAGAATCTGTCAACAGGCTAAGTATGCTACTGGTGTGCCACCTGGTCTTTTGCAGCCGCTACCCATGCCAGAAAGACCATGGGCGGTGGTCTCGTTGGACTTTATTACCAAGTTGCCCCCATCAAAGGGTGCCACAACCATCTTGGTGGTGGTGGATATGCTCACCAAGATGGCCCATTTTATTCCGTGTGTGGGTCTCCCTACAGCACAGATGGCCCAGTTGTTTATTGCCCATGTATTTCAACTGCATGGATTACCGGACCGAGTAGTGTCAGATCGGGGAGTGCAATTTACGGCACGCTTCTGGCAGACCCTACTCACGGAACTGCAGGTACAGGCATGTTTGTCCGCCCATAACCCTGAAACTGATGGGGGCACAGAGACGGTGAATGCCATCTTGGAACAGTACCTCCGCTGTTTCAGCAACACCCAACATTGTTACCTATAACAATGCCCAGCATGCATCCACCCGTGTGTTGCCATTATTCGCCAGTTACGGATTCCATCCACGGCTCTTCTCGATGGCTCCATCTGACTCCCCAGTTCCGGTTGTGGACAAGTTCCTCCAAGAGCTGAAAGCTGTACACCAAGTAGCTCGACACCAGCTGGAGAAAGCCAAGCAGGATTACAAACAATTCGCCGATCGTCATTGTCAAGATGCCCCTCCATTATCTGTGGGCGATCGGGTTTGGCTTTCCACGCGGAACCTGCCCACAGCACAGCTGTCGAAAAAACTCAAATCACCATTATTTGGGGCCATTTCCAGTCGAAGCAGTGATCAATCCTGTGGCATTTCGCTTGTCATTGCCCCAGACCACGTGGATTCACCTGGTTTTCCATAGGTCGTTACTAGTTCCAGTAGCGGCCGATTGTCCACATCGGCTGGCTCTACCACCTCCAGGACCAGTAACCCCTCATGGAGAATTGGAGTATGAAGTGGACAGTACTCAGGATTCCCATCGGTTGCAGGGCCGGTTTCAGTACCTTGTGGCGTGGAAAGGCTATGGACCAGAGGACTTCACGTGGCTCAATGACACTGACGTCCACGTTCCTCATCTGGTCCACGACTTTCATGCCCGGTTCCCACAACATCCCAGTTGGAGGGATAGTGTCATGCTATCTGTCGGAGCCTGAATCCGCGGAGGAAAATGAGCTGGAACAGGACCCTATGGAGGGCGAGGGAGAGGTGTCTGTGGCTTCAGAGGAATGTGGGGAAGAGCTTTTCAGCTGGAAAGCTGGCAGCTCTGATTCAAGACCTGAGTGCCACACAACTGGCTGAGTTCCTGTTACTTGCCCCAGCTCCTACCAACCTAGCAGTTTGAAAGCATGCAAATACAAATAAATAGGTACCACTTTAATTTAATTTAATTTAATAATTTGATTTCTATACCGCCCTTCTCCCGAAGGACTCAGGGCGGTGAACAGGGCAATACTCAATAAAAATCAGATACAAAAATTAAAAAACCATTAAAAACCATTAAACATCATGCCCATAAAATCAATACATATTAAGTTAAAAACTAATTTTAAAAACCCAACCCCATCCCGTCAGACCAGGCCAGCTTGTTCGAAAAAGAATGTTTTAAGATCGCGCCGGAAGGAGTGAAGGTCGGGGGCCGTCCGGAGCTCAACCGGTAAGCTGTTCCAAAGGTCTGGCGCGCCCACAGAGAACGCTCTCCCCCTGGGGGTCACCAATCGGCATTCTTTGATCGGCGGCACCCTGAGGAGGCCCTCTCTGTGGGAGCGCACTGGACGGAGGGAAGTTGACGCCGGTCGCAGGTGTTGCCGTAGGTAATCCGGACCCATGCCATGAAGGGCTTTGTACATCATAACTAACACCTTGAACCTCACCCGGAGAGCAACCGGTAGCCAATGCAGCTCGCGGAGCAGATGTGTAACATGGGAGTATCGGGAAACTCCCAAGACGACTCGCGCGGCTGCATTCTGCACCAGCTGGAGTCTCCGGGTGGACCTCAAGGGCAGCCCCATGTAGAGAGCATTACAGTAGTCTAGACGAGAGGTCACGAGCGCATGAGTGACTATGCGCAAGGCATCCCGGTCTAGATAGGGCCGCAACTGGCGCACCAGGCGAACCTGGGCAAAGGCCCCCCTAGTCACAGCTCCAATATGCTCTTCCAAAGAGAGCTGTGAATCTAGAAGGACCCCCAAGTTGCGGGCCCTATCTACGGGGGGTAATAGCTCACCCCCCATGGCCAATGATGGGATAATCGGAATTTCCCGGGATGCCGGCACGAACAGCCACTCAGTCTTGTCAGGGTTGAGTCGAAGCCTGTTCCTCCCCATCCAGACCCGGACCGCCTCCAGGCAACGGGACATCACGTCGAGGGCATCGCTGGGGTGGTTTGGGGTAGAAATAAAAAGTTGGGTATCATCAGCATATTGGTGATACCCAACTCCAAAACCACGAATGATCTCACCCAGCGGCTTCATATAGATGTTGAACAGGAGAGGCGAGAGAACCGATCCCTGAGGAACTCTACAAATGAGAGGTCTCAGGGTCGATCTCTGCCCCCCTGCTAACACCGACTGCGAACGTCCCAGGAGGTAAGAGGAGAACCACTGGAGAACCGTGCCTCCCACTCCTAACCCCCTGAGACGTCGCAGCAGGATACCATGGTCGATGGTATCAAAAGCCGCTGAGAGGTCTAAAAGGACTAGGACAGAGGAACAACCCCTGTCCCGAGCCCGCCAGAGATCATTCACCAGCGCGACCAATGCCGTCTCCGTGCTGTACCCGGGCCTGAAACCCGATTGGTACGGGTCTAGGTAGTCAGCTTCCTCCAAGAACAAAGGGAGCTGATGCGCCACCACGCTCTCAACAACCTTCGCCAAAAAGCAAAGGTTGGAGACCGGATAGTTGTTTAAAATTGCTGGGTCCAAGGCAGGCTTCTTGAGGAGGGGTCTCACCACCGCCTCCTTCAAGGCGGCGGGAAAACTACTTTGGAGAGAAGGTAACAGCGTTCTATTTGATTATGGAAATCAGCTCATGCCACAGAAAAATCAATCACCTGAGAGTGAATGTATCATAATGCAGGAGTTTGCTCTAATCAACTCTCCCATTCTTAACTCTATTGCAAAGATAGTATCCTCTATTTTACCAGTAAGGATGGGCAAAATTGTCATGCATGAATAGTTCTCTATCCAGAATAGCTATTTTGGAATGGTTTGTGCCCAAACTGAAGATGAATATTTAGATTGGATACACAATTAAACAGATAATGCAGCTGTTGTACGCAGAAGTGTTTGGGAATCAACAACAGGAAAAATTAAGGCTGATGCTGATAGTAGCAACAACTTAGGAGAAATGGGGAAAAAATAAGGGGCCAAGAAGTTGGGGGCATAGGAAGGCACCGTGTCTCCTTGTCTTTGAAGAAGAGTAGCAGATGACTTGCATTAGCCTTGCCCTATACTCAACCCATAAAATTACCTTGAGTCCCTGCAGGTTTTTGTGTCATATAAAACTCTTGGTACAGGTTTTTAGTGAATCATGGATGATTCAGAACAGTTCAAAAGAACTTCCAGCATGTAAGGGGCGTTGTCTTACCTGAACGCCTTTTCTCAGCATGATGATGGAGAATCCACAAATGGGTTAACTCTGTCTTCCTGCCAATCAGACTAAGTCAGTCAAACTTGCTATGCCTCTCCTGGGCCACGACACCTCCCAGTCACGATGAAGGCAAAGCAAATGACGACAGTCCGACGTGTTGGCTCCCATACCCCTGACACAGGACCTGACGGACACTAAGGGGTGGGTGTGGATTCTCCATCATCATGGTGAGAAAAGGTGTTCAGGTAAGACAACACCCCTTCTCCAGCATGATAGATGGAGAATCCACGAATGAGACATACCAAAGCTGCCCAGTCCCTATGGGAGGGAATCAGTCTGGGCCTGTGTCCCACCCTGTGGCACTACCTGTTGCAGCACTCTCCAGCAAAATGAGGCGTCTGCGGAGGTAAACCTATCCAGTTTATGCCTCACGAAAGGGAAAGGCGAGGACCATGTCGCCGCCCTATAAATGTCCTCAATGGACGCCTGTGTCGCCCAAGCCACAGAAGTTGCAGTACTACAAGTGGAGTGAGCAGAGATACGCCTGGGAAATGACAGGGAATGAGATTGGTACGCCCCTGCAATACAAGCCCTGATCCACCTGCCTATAGTGGAGGCAGATACCTTCCGCCCCATAGTAGAGGGTTGAAAGGAAACAAAGAGGGCTTCTGACTTGTGAAAAGATGCTGTCCGCTTAATATAGTGGTGTAAAGCCCTGCGGACATCCAGAGTGTGCCATTGCCATTCTAAGGCATGAGATGGATGAGGACAAAAATCCGGCAAAATGACTTCCTGCACTCTATGAAACAAGGTATTGACCTTAGGAATAAAGGAGGGATCCAACTGAAGGACCACCCTGTCAGCATGAAAAATGCATAAGTTCTGACAGAGAGAGCTGCCAATTCAGAAATGTGTCTAGCCAACGTGACAGCTATCAAGAAAGCCACCTTAATTGTAAAGAACCGCAGAGTACAGGCCCTGATGGATTCAAATGGAGGAGAGGTAGGGGTCTGCAAGACCCATGACAAATCCCAAGAGGGATACTGGTGAACCACTGGAGGTTTGGTGTTGGTCACTCCTTTGAGAAATGAGCATACCATAGGATGTTGAGCCAATGCCTCTGAATTGCCCCATGTAAATGCGGTGGAGAGAGCTGCTACTTGTCGGTGGATGGTATTGGGCGCCAAGCCCTTGTTAAGCCCCTCCAATAAATAGTCCAAGATCCTTGGGATAGTAATAGCCGAAAGATCTAAATGGGTCTTTGCACACCAACTACAGAAACTCTTCCAAGTAGAGTCATAGATCCTGTTTGTTGTAGGCCCATGGTGGCAAACCTGTGGCACGCAGAGCCCTCTCTGTGGGCACGCCTGTCCTAGGCCTTCAGCTGGGTTTTATAAAACCTTTTTGGTTTAGGCATTTGCTGCTGTGTGAAGGCTCAATCAATCAATTTCAACTTCTCGTGGGGAGAAAAAGATCTTGCAAAGTTGGAATTGATTGAACTTTTTAGTCCCACCCAGTCTGCCGTTACCACCACAGCCACGCTCACTCAATGCGCCATGCCCACCCTATTGGACACACCCACCCAATGGGCCATGCCCACCCGACACTCAACGATACATAAGTGGGTTTGGGGTTGCAGTTTGGGTACTTGGTCTCTAAAAGGTTCGCCATCACTGCTGTAGGCTGTCTGGAGGCCTGAAACATCGTGATTACCTCCGATGGATAAGACCCATGTGTCAGGAGCCGCCGTTCAACTGCCAGGCGATCAACTGGAGCCACTGGGGTTCTGCATGATGCAGAGCTCCCTGGCTGAGTGAAATGTGATCTGGAGGAATCCTCCACAGGGGAGAGATTGACAGACTCATGAGATCAGCAAACCACGGCCGTCTTGGCCAGTGTGGTGCAACAAGTATCACCTCTACCCGCTCTTGCAGTAACTTGCAGATGACTGCTGGGATCAGAGGGAGAGGCGGAAAGGCATACAGCAAGCCCCCGGGCCAAAGGCTGCGGAGGGCATCCATCTTCTCTTCCCCAGGAGAAAGGAACTGGGAATTTGCCGGAGAAGCAAACAGATCCAGTACCGGCCAACCGAACCTCTCCGATATCTCCTCGAAGAGACCAGGATGCAGACGCCTTTTGGAGTGATCCACTGTCAACCTGCTGAGAAAGTCTACCTGCTGATTTGCCTCCCCTGAGATGTGCTCGGCCCTGAGTGATGAGAGGCTGGTCTCTGCCCAAGAGCCGAACAGTTGGGCCTCGGCCATAAGGGAATGGATACCCCCTTGCCGGTTCACATGGGCTTTTGCCACTGTGTTGTCTGTGAGGACCAGGACGTATTGTCTCGCCACCCTGTTGCAGAAGTGGCGTAGGGCCAGATGTATGGCTCTGAGCTCCAACCTATTTATGTTGTGCTTCAGGTTGGACTGGGACCACCGGCCCTGAGCCAACTGAGACCCTAGATGCGCCCCCCAGCCAAACAGGCTGGCGTCCATAGTCAGGGTGATCTGAACAGGCTCCTGGAACAAAGAGCCCCTGGCTACCGCTGGCGAGGTCCACCACTGGAGGGAGTTTAGGGTCTGAGACAGAACCCTTACCCCTGGTTGGAGGAGCTGATGCTCAGTCTCTGAAATGGGAAGAAAAACCATTGCAGGTCCCTGGAATGTAGTCTGGCCCATGGGACTATTCCCATGCAGGAAACCAACTTCCCTAACAGTTGGGAAAGAACTGACAGGGTGACTACATGCTTCCTCTGGACCTGAAGGACCAGGGCTCTGATGCTGTCCTGAGATAAATAGACCCTGCAAAGTTCGGTGTGTATGACCGCGCCCAAATGAAGAAGGCGGGTTGAGGGAATTGTCTGGCTCTTTTGAAAGTTCACCGAGAACCCATGGTCCTGGAGAGTCTTGATAGACAAAACCAGGTCCGATTGAGCCGCCTGGACTGATAGGGACTGGATGAGAATGTCGTCCAGATAGCACTGGATGTGTACGGGGACGGACCTCAAATGTGCGGTCAGCGCTGCCAAGATCTTGGTAAACACTCTTGGGGCTGACGAAAGGCCGAATGGTAAGGCTCTGTACTGGTAGTGGTGAGTCTTGTAGCAAAACCTGAGGAACCTCCAGTGGGTGGGAAAGATGGGAATGTGAAGGTATGCTTCCGTGAGGTCGATGGACGTCAGGAAGTCTCCCCTCCTGATGCTGGCCAAGATGGACTGTACTGTTTGCATCTTGAACTTCTTGTATGCAAGATGAGCGTTCAGCCCCTTTAGATCGAGTATTGCCCTCCATCCTCCAGATGTCTTCGGAACAACAAAGAGGATGGAATAGAACCCCCTTCCTAGCGGCCCATCCAGGACTGGTTCTATGGCCCTTATTTCTAAGAGGTGCTGAGTAGCCTCTGACATGAGAGCCTTCCTGACTGCATTTTTTTAATAGCAGACAAGGAATGAAGCGCTCTGGGGGGACAGACATGAATTCTAGGGACAGACCGCTCCCAATAGTGTTGAGAACCCAAGCATCTGTGGTGGTGGTCTCCCATTTTTGAACAAACAACATCAGTCTGCCACCAATTGGGGAGACCGCCCTAAAGTCATTTAGACTTTCTGAAGGGATGGCTCCCCGTGCCTCGAAAGGGCCACTTTTCTTGGAATTGCGACCTGGGTCTGTCTCTGGTCCGTGGTCGGTTGAACTGACGGTAACACCTGGGAGGGAAGGAACAGGAGGGCTGAGCAAACTCCGATCCTAACCCTGACTGGAAAAATTGTCTGTGGACGTATGGGGTAGGCCGTCCATCTGCCTGTCTAAGAAGATGAGACATCACCTTATGCTTGTCCTTGTTTTCCACCAAATAAGGTGTCAAGGCCTCCCCAAAAAGCTGACCACCATGGTAAGGGGCAGCCGCCAAGCGCCACTTGGATTTAACATCCGCTCGCCAGTGTTTGAGCCACAGGAGTCTGCGAGTGGTAACATTGAAGGCTATGGCTCTAGAAGAGAACCTGGCGGCATGTAGAGATGCATCCACCATGTACTCCAAAACAGTCACTAACTTGGCTAAATCCTGGTGCATTCGGACTTCCTCTGGAGGTACTCTGGCCTGAAGTTGGCAGAGCCAGAGAAGGGAGGTTCTGGTAAAGAAAGAGGTCGATGTGGCCACCCTCACCGCCCATGCTGAGGCCTGGTGGGTCCTGCAGAAGGAAAGTTCAGATTTCCTGTCCTCTGCCTTCAAGGTCTCAGCCATATCACCGGACACCGTGGAGGAGGAGAAGAGTGGAGTCAGAGGTTCATCCACAGAAGGAACCTCTAGCACTTCTGACAAGGCCGGGTCAACATTAAAGAGTCTCTTGTCCATCCACCCTGGAGAGGGAAAAGTGCCAGGTGTTCCCCATTGCTTCTGTACCGTGTTGATGAAGAGAGGGGGACAGGGGATGTGACGCTCAGTGACCACATGCTCTGAAAATACCAGCCTTGCGTCTTGGCTGGTGGACGGACCAGGATGGGGAACCTGGTCAGGACCAATCTTAGCAGTAGCGCTGGCCTTATGAAGCAGATTTAAAAAGCACCGGATTGAATAGACCAACAAAGGGAGGAGGGTCTGGAGTAAGATCCTAATCCTCGGAGAGTGGCATTTCCATCAGGTCGTACTCCTCAGAAAAGGATACTCTGCTGCGAGGAGACCGGGCGGGAGAAATAGGGTCAGAATATTCTGGTGCTCCCAACTGGGGGAGATAAGGCGGTGTCATTGAGGCCACCAATTCGGGTGCATACCTTTGTTGACGTTGTAAGGCCAATCCCTGGGCGACCGCCTGGGAGATCAGAGCCTGAAACTGCTCTGGCGACCACACTCCCTGCGCCTCTGAGGGCCAAAGACCGGCTGCTGTGGGCGTAAAGGTGGCCTCGGGCCTAGACTGCATTGCTCTGGGGACTGGAGGTGTCAGTCGGATACCTGGTCCCTGGGTAAAGGAAACCATCTCCTCTTGCTCAGCCCTGGGAAGATAAGGTTGGTCATCATCATCCCCCTCCGGAGACCAGACCCTCTGGGAAGATGAGGGAGGAGGAGCAAGCTGTGGCCCAAATACAGAGTCCTCTGCCAGAGGAGACTTGTTCAGCGCCCATCGTGCCCTGTTTCTGGGCCTTGGCAAACTTTCTTTCTAAGGCCTGGTGCCTCCTGCTGGCCTCTTTCTCTGTTGCCTTGGAGGACCTTTTGCCAGAGATGGCCTTGGCTTTGGCCTTGAGCATTCCAGCAGCCTCCATTTTGGAGGTCTTATGCTTTGATTGCGCAGGAGTGGTAGGGGCACCATGTGAAGCCTGAGGTGCAGTGTTGTCTGCCATCACAATTGGGAGATATCAGTAGAATGCTGAGAGGGATCTCAAACAGAGGAGCAGAGTACTGATCTGAGGCTGTGTGCCACTCCCAGGGATCAATAAGTACTCTATGGCAATGGTGGCTGCAGGACCAACCTAATGGACAACTGGCACACCTGCAAAGCTCCTGATGGCCTTAAGACTAGTTGAAGCGCCTTTGGAGCACAGGCCAAGTCTACTGTGGCGGCAAGATCACCTCAGTGATAACAGCCAGCTCACAGGTAGATACCTAGTGGCGACAAGATCATCTCAGTGATAACACCCAGCTCACTAGTCCTAGTTGGTGGCGGCAAGGCCAAGAATGGCACGGCCAGCACACTTCTTCTGTTGGAATGGACAATGAGATAGCTAGGTTGAGGCCTAGAGCTAAAGTTGAAGCCTCCTGTACTTGACCATCCACTTTGAAAGGTTTCGGGCAAGGCAAAAAATGATTGTGCTACAGTCAGAAAGAATCTGAACTCAGAACCCTCTGCAATGATTGGGAGAGGAGAAGCCTGAAAAAGGACCCCTGCAACTGACCAGAGACTCAGGAACCAACATCCCTGAGCTGGAAGGCAAAGTAAACCCCTTTGAAGTCTGTGGTTTTTTTGGTGGGGGGCTGAAATCTACCCCCCCTTCTCAGAAGCTAGCAAAGTCTACACAAGCCTTTTCAAAGTAAAAGCAATGTGATTGCGGCACCCAAAATGGCAGCCGCTAGTGCTGGTAGTGAAAAAAGAAGCAACCTTCCCCCTTAATTCAGGAGAGAAGGCAGGCAGCGTGCCTCTGATGCTATCGGCATGCTTAAAAAGGCAGCGGAGGCTTTCTGACGAAGAGCCTCCTCTTGGCCAGCTGCTGGTAAGCTGGAATTCAAAATGGCGGCCGCAACTAGCGTGCCGCGAAAGAACAGCCTGGGGCTTCTGAGAGAAAGAGAACAGCAAACTCCAATCCTGAGAAGAACTACAGCAAATGCTATCTAATTGAAGAATCCACGAAGGGGGGAAAATATATATATATATATATATATATATATATATATATATATATATATATATATATATATATATATATATATATATATATATATATATATATATATATATATATATATACACATACACACAACCTACTCAATTACTCAGAAGAGATGACTCAGCAAGATTCTGGGAGCCAAAATTGCCACGTCTATTCTGGGCACAGACTAAGTCATGACTGGGAGGTGTCCTGGCCCAGGAGAGGCGTGGCAAGTTTGACTGATTTAGTCTAATTGGGCAGGAAGACAGAGTTAACCCATTTGTGGATTCTCCATCTATCATGCTGGAGAATGTTTGTTTCAGAATCAAAACACGTCTTTATTTTCCATTTCAAGCACACCTAATATATGACATATTTTTCTGACTCTCCATTCTCAAAATAGAAGTTGGCTGGAAATGTACAGGTCCTTACAAAATAAAGTTCTCAGGAGCAAGAAAGACATGCCCACTGTTCACTCAAACACTTCAGGATTCTCTCTATAATCCAAAGCAAAGTACTGACATCAGCTACTCATCATTTTATTTTCTAAGGAAAAGTATCCAGTCTACAGAAGCTATAATTATTGTTCAAAATACAGATAATACTTTAAAATTGTGCTTTGCTACACATTAATTTCCAATTTTATTTAGTAAAAATGCATATTGAATATTATGTTCGATGCATCATAAACTACTACTGTATGTTTTGGGGGTCAGTCATAACTCTGGTCTCTAAGTGACCAGTGGCAAATCAAGGACTACTGTAACTCCATGTAGCTTTCACATTCAGCTTTTCCCCACCATAGAGCAGAAGAATAATGGCATTTTTCTAATTTCAGTTTCTCTATTTGTACAATCCTGCAGCCTTGTTTGTTCTTCAACATTCTTCCAGACTTTATGAAATCCTTTAAATTATTCTTTGAGCACTAACACAAGTAGTCTTTGACTTACAACCCTTACAACAGGGCTTTTCAACCGGTGGTATGCGTACCACTAGTGGTACTTTGCCACCTGGAAGGTGGTATGCGAAGTGGTAGTAGGGCAGAGAGGAATGAGTTGAAGCAGCGGCAATGCCGCAGAAGCCCAAGAAAGAGACAGCTGGAGCTCCAGGGCTGTTGGGGCTCTACAGAGGCACCAGGATCAGCATTGGCTCCAGCTGATCGGTTTCTGGGAGAGGAGAGGAAAGGAAGTGGCTCTGGTGGGAAATATGACTGAAAGTGGAAAATAAAGGAAATAATGGACAGATTTCTACTGTAAATCTCTATGGAAGCTGATACTTTTCAGTTTGCTCATAAAATTTTTGAGAACAGAAAGAAAAGAGTGAAGCGGCCAAGTTTCTCTGAAATACTGAATTATATCCAAGTTTCTGACTTATGGTGTTTCACAAGGTTTTAATATTTCTCTTATGCAGTATGCCTGAATTTCACCTAATCACATTGACATGCTGGATGAAAGAAGAAAAGCTGAAATTAAATCTAGAGCAGGGGTGTTAAACTGCCGGCTCGCAGGCTGAATGCGTCATGCCAAAACCGCGCCCACCACATTTCCGGCAATGGAAAAAAGTCACAATACGTCGCAATACGTCACGTGACATTGCAAGTGTTGTGTTTAAACACTTATTTAGTTCTGAAAGTCAGTTGGGTGACCTTGGGCCAATCATTCTTTCTCAACCCTTTCTCACAGGGTTATTACTGTGGAGAAAATAGGAGGAGGAAGGAGTATTAAATAAGGTTGCCACTTGACCTATTTGTTAAAATAATAAAGGCAGGATATAAATCATAAAATAAACAAACACCAGTATTAAAACAGGGAGAGCAAGAGGTAAAAGCACTGAAAAGATCCCTAGCTGCTGACCTTTCATTCAGATAAAGGTCTCTTGTCTTCTGCCTGATTGTTTTTTTCCCCTTTTCAGAAAGCAGAGAGTGCCTAAACAAGCTGTCTCTGCTGCTTTTCTTCACTGCACAGCACTCTCCTAAAAACTGCTAACTGCAAGTTGACAAACTCAACTCTGACCTTGTTTAGAGCCCTAACTGAATAGACCTTGATCAGTTTCACACTGAAGGGTTTTGTTGCCAGATGTAAATGGGGTTGGAAAATGAATTTTATAGCACTGTTTACTACCAAATATCCAAATGGTTACTAATTGAGGTAGTTGTTAAACAAGAAATGGCTATATCAAAACTACAAGTGATTGTCAAGGCAATCTGTTCATTAACTTAAACTATTTTAAATGTGTTGGACTACTATCTTCCACTTTTCCAAAAGTTCCAACTAGTACGGAATCCTCCAGAGCAGGCAAGTCTATTGTAGAAAACAACAAAGCAACAAAAAACAAAGACTGTCTTTGCTTCTCAAACTGACTGAAATATAAAAGGTAACATCACCTTAAGGGTGTCATGGGAATAAATGGACAATCAAACTCTTAGCCATTTTTGGCTCAATTAATTTTCTTTTAAAAATGAATATTCAGATATTTTATAGATCGTTTTGAAATCTCCCCCCCCAAGTGAATGTTCAAGTGTGAAATGGTAATCTATGTGCTTTTGAAGGAAAAGTCTTGAGCAGGGTCCAGTCCAAGCCAGGAATAAACAACATGGAGACTGTTTAGGTTGTAGTTTATTGAAGAGGAGAGCCAGACAAAAAGATGGCTCTGGAAGAAAAGACAGAGCACACATAGTAGGGAGTGGGTTTTTATACCTTCTTGGGCTTTTGTTTGGAGTTGTTCCTGTGTCATGAACTTTGACCTGAGTCTGGGTGTGCCTTTCTGGTATTTTGATGGTGGTGGGTTAATCCTATTATATTCTTAGAATGTTGGTGGGGTATGTAGATTTTAAGGGTCTTTGTCTTCCTGATCTCTTCAGCTTCTAGCTGGAGGGCTCCAACCTTCATGAATGGATTATTACATCTGCATTTCTAAAAGCTGGTTTCTGCTTTCTGGCTGGGGGTGGGGTGGGGTGGAGAAGTTTCTGCCTTTTTAATATTCCCAAAATTATTTCTTTTCTCTGGATTGTTCCAACAATGCAAAGTGTGTAATAGTAATGTAACAGTAAATTCTCTTCTGCCTTATAATCCACTTTCTTAGGTAATGGAAATATAACTTTACAAGTAGTCCTTGTTTAGCAATCAAATTGTGACTGGCATCTCTGTTATTAAGTAAAGGGGGAAAGAAGAAAAAGTTATTTCTTTAGGCAATTTGTCCCATGTCTGACCTATTTTATCCCCTCCTCAGAGTGGAAAGACTGGTGGGGAAAGAATTACAGGAGAGTAAGCAGGCACACAATGGAAATACACAGGCTGTTTGCATACCACAGCTGAAGCCACCACATTTCTTTGATTTTTATTCTCCATTGTGTACCTACTTACTCCCTTGCAATCCCTTCCTCTCTAAAATCTCTGCTATGCAAGTGGGAGTGGGAGAGAAAACTAATAGGTCAAGGCCCAGAACAACACAACACAAACTGAATGTAATGGTGATTATGTGATTGAGGGACACTGGAAAAGCACTGATCATAACATTGTGTGAAGTGATCATCAATCTTTTTCACTTTTTTCTTCCAAGATCCTTGGAATGTAACAATTGAAATTGTAGTCCTCAGAATAGAAAAACTCTAAAAAGAAATGTGCAGGAGGATCTGTAGTAAATATGTCTTCTGGATTTGAAGTTGCTTTTGATATTATCTACCATAATATTTTAACAACAACAACAACAACTATAACAATAAGAATAGATTTGGAAGGGACCTTGGAGGTCTTCTAGTCCAACCCCCTGCTGAGGCAGGAACCTTTATACCATTTTAGACAAATGGTTGTCCAGTCCAGTCTCTTCTTAAAAACTTCCAGTGTTGGAGCATTCACAACTTCTGGAGGCAGGTTGTTCCACTGATTAATTGTTCTAACTGTCAGGAAATTTCTCTTTAGTTTTGACCAAGTGAAACACAATGCAGCTCTATTCCTATATAAAGAGACCAGATTATTATGGGAAAATAAAAATATTATTCCAGCCATCTCAGGTATCATTTTAAATTTCAAACGGTCCCTAGGAGCACTCAGTTCTGGATACATCCTTATTAGAAAGAATGATACCACTCCAGTTCATTTTATTATTTTTGCTCACAAGGCTGCCAATTATCATTACTTCTATCTTCCTATATTCCAATCCAATCCAATCCAATAATGAACTATATTTAAATACTAATTATTAAATTTAATAATATCATTAATAATCTGAAGAACATCAAGTGCTCTGTAAGGTCTCTATGCTGCAAATCAATACAAGTAGTCTTCAACTTATGCCCACAATTGGGACTGGATTTTTCATCAGAAGTTGGTAGGGTCATAAAGCAAGTCATCATGTGACTCAACACAATTTTATTTTTACCATGGCTAAGTGAATCACTATGGTTATTACATGAATCACATGGTTGTTAAGTTGTTAAGTGAATCTGGCTTTCAGAATTGACTCTGCTTATTTGGAGCTATCTGAGAATGTCATAAGTTGTGATCACACAACTGAAAGATGCTTCAATCATCACAAATATGAGCCATGTTACCAAGCACCAAATTGTGATCAAATTGGCTAGAGGCGACTCTAGCCAAACTCCAAGGTACACAAGAAAGCTATACCCAAACCAAACCAAATAATGAACAAATAACTCCCAGGGGATTTGACCCTACTGATAAACACTTGGAGGAAGACAAATTGAGGTATGTCACACATAGAAGGAAACACAATACTCAAAGAAAGAAGCGGCATACAACTAACAAACCCCTTCTGCAGTGAGCGGGAGATCAAACAGATTCCTAACCAACCTAGCCGACAACTTTGTCATCCAAAAGGTGGAGGAGGGAACTATAGGTGTAAAGCTATACTGGACTTAATTCTCACTAATAGAGAAGTGATAGTTGGAGTTGAAGTTGCTGGAATGTTCAGTGAAAGTGACCATGTCATACTGTAATTTAATATAATGCAAACACTAGCCATAGTAAACAATACAACTAGTGTCTTAAACTTCAAAAGGGCTGATTTTAACAAACTCAGAGAGAACCTAGGAGATTCCATGGTTGAAAATCCTAAAGGGGAAAACAACCCAAGTAGTGTGGGAAACTCTGAAAAATGCGATCATAAAAGCTCAAACCAGCACAATACCACTGAAAAAGAAAAATAAGAAATTCAAGAATTATTCTTTGAGCATGGCTGCACAAAGATTTCTCTGAAAAACTCAAAGACAAAAAAGACAAATACAAAAAGTGGAAAGACTAAGGTTGATTATCAGCAGACAGCCAGAACATGCAAAGATGAAGTCAGGAAAACAAAGGCTCAGAACGAACAAAGACTTGCAACAGAAATCAAGGATAATAAAAAAGTTTCTTCCAACATATTAATAACAAGAAAAAAGTCAAGGAAACTGTAGGTCCACTAAAGAGAGAAGATGGCAAGGAAATAACAGGCAACAGGGAGAAAACAGAACTGCTTAACTCATTCTTTGCATTGGTCTTCACACAAAAAGTAATTACAGCCCAACATACCAAAAAAACCACTGCAAAAGACAAACTAGAAGCAAAAATTAAAATAAGCAAGAAAATGGTAAGAGAACATTTATCCGACCTTGATGAATATAAATTACCAGGACCCGACAGATTACATCCCAAAGTTCTGAAGGAGCTGTCAGATATTATCTCAAAACCATTGCACCATATCTTTCAAAAATTCTGGAGCACTGGGGAAGTACCTGAGGATTGGAAAAGGGCTGATGTGGTTCACATCTTCAAGAAAAGGAGAAAAACGGACCCAGGAAACTACAGACCAGTTTAACATCAACACCTGGGAAGATCCTAGAAAAGATAATCAAAAATCAGATCTGCGAACAACTAGAAGCCAATAAAGTTATAACTAGTAGCCAGCACGGGTTTGTTAAAAACAGATCATGCCAAACCAATCTTATTTCATTCTTTCATAAAGTGACTAAACTAGAAAGTGACTAAGTCACTAAAGTGACTAAGCTAGAAAAAGGTAGAATAGTCAACATCATCACCAGATGGATCTGTAGCTGGCTGGCAAACTGTACTCAACGAGTAGTCCTCAATGGCACTACATCCACATGGAGAGAAGTAAGCAGTGGGGTACCACAAGATTCCATATTAGGCCCAGTACTCTTCAATATCTTCAGTAATGACTTAGATGAGGGAATAGAAGGGGAACTCATCAAACTTGCAGATGACGCTAAACTGGCAGGAGTAGCCAACACCCCGGAAGACAAACTCAGGATCCATAAAGATCTTGACAAACGTGAACAATGGGCCCTATCCAACAAAATGAGTTTCAATGTGGAGAAAAGCAAAGTTTTACATTTAGGCAGAAAAAATCTAAGGTACAAGTACAGATTACGCGAGACCTGGCTCAAAAACAGTAACTGTGAGAGGCACCTTGGTGTCCTAGTGGACGATCACTTGACTATTAGTCAGCAATGTGCAGCAGCAGCCAAAAAAATTAATACAATCCTGGATTGTATAAACAGAGGCATAGAATCAAGATCACACAAAGTATTAGTACTGCTTTATAAAACCCTAGGGAGACCTAGAATACTGCAACCACATTTGGTCACCATAGTACAAAAAAGATGTTGAGACCCTGGAAAAAGTTCAGAGAAGAGCAACTAAGATGATCAAGCACCTGGAGACTAAAACATACGAAGAACGGCTGCAGGACTAGGGTTTGGCTAGTCTAAAGAAAAGAAAAATAGGGGAGACATGATAGCAGTATTCCAATATTTGAGAGGCTGCCACAAAGAAGAATGGGCCAGATTATTCTCCAAAGCACCAGAGGGCAGGACAAGAAACAATGGTTGGAAACTGATCAAGGAGAGAAGCAACTTGGAATTAAGGACAAACTTCCTGACTGGAGATTTTTTTTTTATTAAAGAGTTTTACAAAAACAAAATTTTACAATATATCCCCACATCCCTCCCACCCCAAACCCACCCACTTCCCCCCCACTTCCCAGAGCTAAATACAGGATTATAGTTACAATAATCATATTCTAAATAAAAATTATGCATAATATACAATTAACCAAATTCATAATGCGCTTTAACTCTCTTTTAACATAACTACAAACAACGTACCAATAACAATATCCCACTAAAATCTACTCATAAGCTAAATGGAACTATTTAGTCCCATATTTGTTTTGAATATAATTTATCCATCTCCTCCAAACTGAAATATATCTTTCCTGTGAATGATCCTTCAAATAAGCAGAAATCTTAGACATTTCTGCAAGATTCGAAACTTTAAACACCCATTCTTCTACAGTGGGCAAACTATCCTTCTTCCAATATTGTCCCACCAGTAACCGTGCTGCCGTTATCATGTTCAACATCAAGTTAGTTTTTTTAACATCACAATCTACAACAATACCCAATAAAAACAATTGCAGGGAAAACTTTATCTTTCTCTTAAAAATCTTTTGAATGTTCCACCAAATTTTAATCCAAAAAGCTTTTATACTCCTACAAGTCCACCACATGTGAAAATAAGTAGCTTCTAAACTACCACACCTCCAACATTTAGACTGTAAATTAGGATACATGTTGGACAACTTCTTGGGATCCAGATGCCATCTATAAAACATTTTATAAAAATTTTCTCTTAAATTTTGAGCCTGGGTAAATTTAACATTTCTGACCCAAATTATCTCCCAAGTGTCCAGCGAAATTGGTTCCTGAATATTTTGTGCCCACTTTATCATACAATCATACAATCTTTAACTAATTCCGTTTCCGAATCCAATTCAATTAAGGCATTATATATATTTTTAAAAAGAGACTAGTCAGTCACTTGTCTGAGATGGTATAGGTCAGGGGTCGGCAACCTTAAACACTCAAAGAGCCACTTGGACCCGTTTCCCAGAGGGAAAAAAGCACTGGGAGCCGTACGCACACGTAAAGGGGGCAGCTTGATTGAAGAGTTTAATTTAAAAGAAATAGAAGCGCGCTCTCTCTCTCTCTCTCCCTCCCTCTCTATGATCTTCTGCTCACCTGGCAAGCTGGCTTCACGCTGTTCTCAGACAAGCTGACACACATTCTTATTGGGCTGGCTGTCCTGCTACTGCTGCTTTTTGCTGCTTCCTGCTTCCTGTGGAGATGCAGCAAAGGCAGGAGCCCCGTCCAATAAGGTTGTCAGCTCCTTGGAGAAGAGCATGAGGCCACTCTCTTTTTTACACACACACACACACACACACACACACAGAGAGAGAGAGAGAGAGAGAGAGAGAGAGAGAGAAGCGCAAGTGCCTCTCTCTGTCTCTCTCTCTCTGCAAATGGCAGACGACTGGGAGCTGCAAGAGAAGTCTGAAAGAGCCGCATGCAGCTCCAGAGCCGTGGGTTGCTGACTCGTGGTATAGGTTTTCCTGCTTGAGCAGGGGCCTGGACTAGAAGACCTCCAAGGTCCCTTCCAGCTCTATTCTTTGTAATGGTGGTGTGACAGTAATAACTTTGAGACAGTCACTTTTTCTGAGACTGTTATAACTTCAAACTGTTGTTAAATGCTCATAAATCAAAAGGTTTATGGCTAGCCCTCACAACTTGTCCATATTAATAAGTTACAATGTCATTTAACCACACTGAATAACTAGTCTTACCCTCAATTCCCATCTACCTTATTTCAATACAACTACTGAGTTTATAGCAATAATAAATAGAAATCCTGGGCACATCAAAAACGCCAACAGCTAAAGCCCAATGAGACAATACTTCAGTTTTCTAAGACATTCTTTTAATGAAGTAGAGCAGACATGTCAAATGTCGCTCAACGTATTGGGACAGTTTTGCCATTGCCAGCAATGGGGTGGGTGCAGCTTCCATGTGATGCGTCCAGCCCACGGGCTGGCAGTTTGACACTCCTGAAGTAGAGCAACAAGATACTAGAACAATAACACAATGAATTTATTGTCAAAGCATTTGTGTTATTAAGGTTAATACAATGATATAATGTAAACTATTACTCTCTATCCCACTCTGCATCACATGTTCATGCACATACACTCAGGATAATACTTTATGGATACTGAGAGGTGTATAAAAATATATGCCACAACAAAGTGATCACTCTTTAAACTCCTGCAAAAATCCATGTCCTTCTTTATAATACATTTTTATTAGTTTATCAAAACATAAAATACAAAGAGAAATTTTAAAAAGTAATAGAAAACTGGGGGGAGGGTGAAGGAGGAAAGAAAGAGAAAATATGGTGTAAAGAGGGAAAAGGAAAGAAAAAGACACTGACTTCCAGCCTCTTTAGCAGAGTAGAAGATAACATTACAATCTCAACTTTTTACTTTTACACAACAGTATATACTAGCCATTTCTATAGCAAACCTATCTAATCAGCAAAAACAAAATCACAGTTTTTCCATTGCAAACACAAAATCCAGAAGCAATTTCCAAATGGAAACAAAATTAAATATATTTTCTTCTTTGGATAAGAGTCAATTTAACCACCTCTGCTTCTCCTTGCTATGGGGAATAGCATAAGCTTCTATTTATTCATTAATCTTTATACTGTCATAATTTATATTAAAAGAATTCCCTATGTTATTTCAAATTTTATATTAAAGGGAGAAAGAAACCCCGTTCATTTTAAACCCAACAACCGAAACACAAATCTACATTAAAGTTTTCATTAAATTATATATATATCACACCAATAAAAATCCAGTTAAGTCCAATTAGCTCATTGGATTTAAATCTCTTCCAAGTTTATCCTTATGAGTAAAATATTTTTCTTCTTACTTTCAAATTTGATCAATTATTTTACAAACTTTGGGATTATTCAATGTTACAAAAATCCATGTCATTTTACGACTTCTGGTTTGCGTCGTAGTGACATGGCCAAGGGATTGTGGGGCTCCGCACCCCATGGCTGATTTCATCCTGCCAGAAGGAAACTCCCGTAGATCATGGAAAGAGGGTGGTTGATCCATTTGATCCAGGAAAAGCCCTCCAAACCAGCAGGAGAAAGGCTAGCTGCACTTCTGTGGCTAGCCCAAGCTACCGACAACGAAAAAAAGAAAAGCACCAACCAGAACAGATTGTAAACAGCATGTTTGGAACTGGGTGAGAATATTGATCCTTTATTTTCTATTTCATAACAGGATTTCTTGGAAAAGACTCCCTAGAAGCAAAAAACCCCTCCGACTGTGAGGAGGAAGGGGATTGCAGCTCTACCCTTTCATAGATGGAAGCGGCGTTTTAATTCTTATTGGGGACAGAAACGCCTAACATTGAAGTTGAACTAATATAAAACTATAGTTTGGACAAGCCTGAAAACTGAGACAATTGATAAGATCTTCTCTTTGAAAGAGTCCTCGAGTTACGAGTGTAATGGAGCCTGCCCATTCCACTCGTAACTCAAAAACCTGTAGAGTGAATCTCGTTCAAGGTCACTTACCTTGCACAATCTGTCTCCTCTCTGCCAGTCTCTTTCCTTTGAGGGAGAGGAGAAAAGCTTCAAAAAGCTTTTCATGCTGACAATGAAGCTCCTAGGTGCCGTAACATCGCATAAGTTCAAACACCCATTCAATGCAAAAGAGATCATGGCACCCGGAAGCTTCCATTCTCTGGGGGGGGGGGCAGAGCATGGAATCGGAGTTGGCTGGGTGCAGGAACAATACCGTCAGAGGCACAGCTGAGTGCCTCACAGCAACCACCTGAGCGGGCATGATTCCCCTCCTCAGCAAGCCACCCACCCCACCTGACCTAGTTCTTGCCTGGCTGGCCGGCTGGCACAAACTCTCACCACTCTTCTCTTCCTCCTTGTCCTCCTCACTCAAGCGGCGGCAGGAGATTGGGTTTCTCAGCTCCATCTGAGTGAAGGAAAGTGGAAGCGCGGCAGCAAGATTGCTCTCAAACACTAAGACTCGGGTGTGCTGCTTGCTTGTGTGTGCCGGCTTTATTGAGAGCAATCCTGCTGCTGCACCTCTGCTTGCCTCCACTCAGATGGAGCCGAGAAACCCAAGGTGCTGCCGCTAATAAACTTATTATCCAAAGGGAGACCTTGGGCAAACTGGATTCTCCCTCTGTGAGCAAATGGCGTGGTTCAAAACGAAGCAAATCGCTTCGTTTTCAAACACCAGATAGGCACACATCAGTTTCTTATTGGAAGGGAGACCTTGGGGAAACTGGATTCTCCCTCTGTGAGCAAATGAGACGGTTCAAAATGAAGCAAATTGCTTCGTTTTCAGGTCTAATAGGTGTACATCAACTTCCGTGGGCCATGATCTCTTCTGCAAAGAATGGGTATTTGAACTTGTGCGATATTATGGCACCCAGAAGCTTCCATTGCCAGCACAAAAAGCATTTGCAAGCTTTTCTCCTCTCCCTCAAAGGAAAGAAACTGCAGCAGAGAGGAGACAGATTTTGCAAGCTAAGTGACTCTGCCACGGCAGAAAGGGAGGGGGAAGCAGTTGTGAGGAGTGGGCAGGGGAACAGGGTGAATCCTGTACTGCAGTGCCTCTGCGGTCGCTCGTAAGGGCGAATGACTGCCGTGGTGCTGCAATAGTCATAATTTTGGGACTTGCTCGTAAGCACTAGGGGGGCACTGATCACATAACTTTGAACGAGCATTAAGTGAATCCTTGTAACTCGGGGATTACCTGTATTGGGGTGAAACTACAAGAAAATAATCTTCCATTTTAAAAGTCGGAAAATAAATATTCAATGACATCTAGTGGTGGATCAGAGTATAACACTATAACCGCCCTGATTGATGTAAACTGGCAAGATGCCCAGAAATAGACAACAATTCAGTTACTTTGATGCTCAGTGACTCTTAACTCAATAGAGAACAGCTGGGAACAAAGGAAAATACAATGGACTATCTACCATAGAGTGAGAACTGCAATTGTTTTAAGATCTGTTGGCCTTCTTGGATTATAAACATCTACTGAGGTTTCACTTTTAAGCTTGAGAACTATTTGCAGAGAAAGAAAAAATCCCTGCTACTTTTATAGGGGTGAGGCTTTTGGACTGTTCTTAGGTGGTTGAACATTTTGGACTGCAAACTTTGGCTAATTTTTTTGGACCCCTGAGCAGAAGAACCATTACAAAACATTGCTTTTAGTGATGGATTGATAACTGGGAATACATTGGACTATAAGGGTAATACATAAAGATCATAAGAACTATACGAGACTTTGCAGTATGGACATTAAGATTGGTTTTATTATGATAGAATATCTGGAGGGGGGGAGATAAAATGGATGCCTCATATTTAACCAGAAGTGGCAGGAAACCACTGGAGCTGCCCTTGAAGACCACCCGGAGGCTCCAGCTGGTGCAGAATGCGGCCGCGCGGATAGTGATGGGAGCATCCCGATACTCCTATATTACACCCCTCCTGCGTGAGCTGCACTGGTTACCGATCGTCCTCCGGGTGAGATTTAAGGTGCTGGTACTAACCTTTAAAGCCCTACATGGCCAAGGCCCGGGATATTTGCAGGACCGTCTGCTGCTGGAACGACTTCCCATCACCCAGTGCGCTCACACAGAGAGGGCCTCCTCAGGGTGCCGTCGGCTAGACAATGTCGGCTGGTGACCCCCAGGGGGAGGGCCTTCTCTGTGGGAGCACCAGCCCTGTGGAACCAACTCCCCCTTGAGCTCCGGATGGCCCTGGATCTCCGGTCCTTTCGCCGCGGCCTTAAAACATTTCTTTTTCATCAGGCTGACCTGGATTGACGACAGGGATTTTAAAATGTTTTTTAATTTTTAATTTATTAATTTTAATTTTGGGGGGCTGTTAATTTAATTCTTTTTAACTTTTGTATCTGTATTTTATTGTTGTTAGCCGCCCTGAGTCCTTCGGGAGATAGGGTGACATATAAGTCCCAAAAATAAATAAATAAATAAATAAATAAATAAATAAATCCCATTTGAAGCTTCCAGCCCAATATGTGAGGGATCTGCAGCACTGACACCTCAAGACAAAGCAAACACCTTCCAGAAGGAAATGCATTTTATGTTGCAATTAATTCAAAAGACAAAAATACTAGAAGAAACCATGATGAGGTTAAAAGTAATTTGGATAAATGGGCAAATATTTAATTTAAGCTCACAACTAAAAAACTCTCAGAAAATGATGATAAAGAATGAACAAACAAATCAGAAAAAAGAACACAAACTAGAGGAAAGTGATTTAAAGATGGAGGCTATAAATGAAGGAAATTATAGACTTACACAGGCAAACAAAAATCTGCAAGATTTTGTTATAATACCAGAAATGGAAAAGGCACCTTATCTTATCTGAGGATAAGAAAGAAGATCTGATAAAATGGGTTTTAGTGCTGTCAGGGGAATCACCAGAATTTGGGAGGCAAAAAATGAAAAGAGAAGTTGAGGGAGAAAGTGAGAGTTGTTTAATGAATATAAATGGGCGAACCCCCCCCCCCCAATACTCTACCTAAATTGTTTTTCCCATTCCAAACAAGATCCATAAAAACACAGGAAGAATTACTTGGTGATTTAAACACACTAACTTGGAAAGTTATTTTGCAAAGGAAGAAGGCTAGTCAGATTTAAGAGAACAGAAGTTCTGACCTACCAGATGGAGTACTAACTATACGTTCAAATGTGCGCGCGCGTTTTCTCTCCGAATTGAACCGATTCTTAAAGCTTGATTTTTTTTTTTAAAAAAGGGAAAAGCTAAAAAATTTAACCGTTTATAAATAGTCTTTCCTTATGCAGGCTGTTGGAACCGAACCGGCACCAATAAAAGGATGCAGAGAAGAGTTTTCTTTTTTCCTTTTCTATCTCCAAAGCTTTGCTTCAGGAGCCGAGTGAAAAAACGGCAGAAGGGAGGACCAGCCGGGCTGAAGAAAATAACCGAGCGACCACACCCGGCTCCGCGAGTGGGTACCAAGGGTGTGGGAGGAAAATCGGACCAAGCAACATTTCTCGGATCTGCCTTACCTCTGCAAAGGGTCGCCAGCAGCAGAAACACTAAGGAGAGGCTAAGGGCGAGTTTACCCATGGTGGGTCGAGGGCCTTTGAACAGCTGCTTCTCTCAAAGTCTTGAGGTAACTTTGCAACGCCTCTCTGGTGAGCGCCAAGAAAGCGTCTTGCTCTTTTCGTTCTCCGCTTGTTTTTCCCTGCCCTCTCAGGAGCTCCGATTATTTACGTAACAACCGCAAAGCAACAACCCAAATTTGGGGACTGAGCGAAAACAAGAGTGAACTGCGCTACCCCTAAGCTGTGTGGCTGCCTTCCAGGAACCGACCAACCAATCCCTGGAAGCAGCTAGATATCGACCTCCAATAAAAAGGACGAACGGAATGTCTGTTAACCTCCCCCCTACCCAAGATGTCTAGTGACGGAAGACAGAAGCATTGAGTCATGCCCCCGTAACAGGAAACCCGCTGGCGAGAGTTCCACGGGGTGTGGCCCGTTTGGGATTTTTTTAGGCTGGAGGGAAAGGGTGCTTGTAGAGTTAATTGCCGAGATATTGTTTTAAGTGCTTCAGAGGTAGTACACTTTGCTCCCGGGGCGAGAATTTGGAGATCTATGGCAAGAGAAAAAAATCAGTCTTAAAAAAAATTGTACTCTTTTATGGTTCGTCTTTTGATAGACATGCCTGCTCATCGGTGACTACAGTTTTAATGACCCCCAAGGGGCTATTGGAACTGAAGGCCATGTCCTGCTGTATTGTATCATCTATCGGGAATCGAGGATCCTCCTTAACCTGGTAAAACACTCGGAAAATTGTGATTTTTTTAATGTGTTTCTTTTTGCAGTTGTGGTTAGTGTCCAAATAGAAACATTTAATGGCTGGTGACTTCTTTCAGACACTGTTCAAATTTCAACTTTTGTCAGCTGCTCACTCTTGATCCAACTAATTTAAGAAGATTGTTGTGAGTTGATCTGGAAGAGACATAATATGCTTCAAAAATTCATATAAAACATTCACTCGTTATGTATATGGCTTTTTGACCATTAAATGGTCAGAAGTGTTTTGAATTGGAATCACAGCTTTCATACTTTGCAACTGCTTCACCTAAGCAATTCATCATTGGTTGTTGCAGAATCAAATTAGGAATTTCTGCAAAAAACCAATTCTCTATAAGTCTCATTCCTCTTTAATATATTATGGTGTGTTGGGAAATTCTATAGAGTTGTGTAACAGGTTTTTCCAAAAGGATACTCAAAGTGAAAAAGTTATTCCATTAGCAATGGTGGAACAAAATTCAGTATTCTGCAATGCAGCCGTGAGAAATTTTTTGATTTGACAGGAGGCAAAGACTGAGGCTAAACAACATGCTTATCCTCAATTAATTGAATTGAGAATTATTATTCAGTCCAAATTTGTGTTCTAATACAGGTAATCTTCAATTTATGACCATTAGTTTAATAATCTTTTGAAGTTAGGATAATGCTGAAAAAAATTATGACCAGATCTCCCACTTGCAACCATCACAATATCGTTGTAATCACATGATCAAAATTCAAGTGCTTGTATTTCTGATGGTTGCAGCATCCCAGGGTCATGTGATCACTGTTCCCCATCAGCTTCCAACAAGTAAAGTCGACATGGGAAGCTGGATTTCCTTAATGACTGCAACAAAAATGGTTGTAAAATCTGCCTCAACTTATTTAACCACTGCATTGCTTAGCGATGGAAGTTCCCATTCCAATTGTAGCTGTAAGTCAAGGACTACCCACAACACATTAAGTCATATATTAAGCTCATAGGCTGCATTCCTATAATGTGCCAAGCTTAAAAAAAAGTTTGACTTTCAATTTTGTCATGCAAACAGATACATTGCAGTAACCTATATATCAAATATTGTTAGATTCTACATGAACTCTAATTTGCTTACAGTAATTAATAGCCAATGATAAAACAAGAACTTGTTTTATTGTCTATTTAATGTAGATGGATCTGTAATGTATAAGATGAAATGCTTTTCCCCTTCAGGACAATATCTGTTGCATCCTTTTCCACCTTCTTCTCTACAGAAACATTAGACTTTAATTCCAAGCTACTTATCACTCAAGTAAGTATGATTGCTGTATGCCTACAGGAACATGTGGCTATGTGAACAAACAGTAAAACACCATAACAGAAGAAGCCTCATCACAAATGTAATAGCAAATTGTATTTACCCCCCAAAATCACTAGCCAAGTCCTGAATTGGAAATGGAAAGGATGGATATATTTCTTGTTTAAACTTCCATATAGATCTATTGGACCATACTAAGACTTTTTATGCTTGAAGCAAAGGACTTCCCTGTTTAGGCTGCTATTTGAATGGTCTTCATGAGGGTAGCAGTCTTGCTTGCAAACATTTATGCTGCTAGCCCATTTAATAGATGAAAGTCTAGGAAGCTCAGAAAGTGAAGCTAAGGGTTGCGATTTCTATCCATACAAATATAATACTTGAATCAAGAATCATTCTCTTGAATGGTAAACCAATCCTTCATATGCAAAGCATATATTATGTCAAATTGCTATGATACTAAAAATGCTTTATAGTGTTAAAAGTCACAATCCCCATCATGTTTTGAATTTCAAAAACATTTACTTAGTAATTGAAGTAGCCGAAGGACCACTCGGGACGACAGGTTACTTAACTAGGATTTATTTTAGAACAAGGCAAAGAACAGAATAACTTGTCCGGCTTTTATAGCCGGCAGCTGTCAGCGTAGTCCAATCAGGAACGTTTCTTTTGGCGCCGCGTCTAGTTGGACCAATCACCGCCGCCGCGTCTTGACAGCTCTTCTTCCCGCATGGTGAGCCGGCTTCGGTGTTTTGACAGCCGCGAGCTGTCAAATGGCTGCGCCTGCGCCCTAGGCGGGGAACTTTGACAGCTGTCAAAGTTCCCGCGTGTTTCCCTGTCAGTGGTGTTTACCTCATAGAAATAAGCGGAATAAACGGTTCTAACTTGTTATTAACGTTTGTACATATACATTACACCCCTTACCCCTCCCCTGGATTGTTTCCTCCCTCTTGTTGGTTGTTGGAGCCGGCCCATTCATAGTCCCTTAAATATGCTGGTGCTCTTCTGTTTCTATTAGAACGTCTTGGGGGTGGTGCGTTGTCAGGTTCCGGCGGTGGTATGTTCTCTTGCTCCCCTCCCTCCTGATCGGTTGCCGGTATGATGTCTAGGGGAGGTGGGGGTTGGTTGTCCGGTGGGGGAAGGTCTGGGTGGTGTTGTGGTTGTCTTGGCCTGAGCTGATCTATGTGCCGTCGTAAGTTGCCTTCTGTAGGCGTGTGTATTAAATAGGAAATGGGTCCTGTTTGTTGTAATACAGTCCCTTGGACCCATTTGTTTTTGGATGTGTATGATCGTGCCCAGATCATTTGCCCAGGTTTAAATGTACAGGGTGGGGGGGGTGCTCCGGCTCGGCAATGTAAGTGTCGGGATGCAGTCTGTCGAGCCGCGTTATTAGTCTCCTTCCCCATCTTAGCTCCGCTGGTGTTTTGCCGGTTGCTGTACAGGGAGTTGTATGTTGTGCCATCAGAAACTGGCTGAGTCGCCGCTGCCAGTTCCCTTTTACGAACTTTTTTAATGCTTCTTTCGTCGAGCGCACCATAATTTCCGCCATCCCGTTCGTCGATGGGTGGAACGGTGCAGACATAACCAGTCTAATACAGTTCTTCATAGCGAACATCTGAAATTCACGAGAAGTGAATTGTGGGCCATTGTCTGAAACCATGGTGTCTGGGAGGCCGTGGGTGGCAAAGATCTTCCTAAGGGCTTGTATGGTGGCCCCTGAAGTAGTTTTCCTAAGGGGAATTACTTCTAGCCATTTTGAATAGCTGTCAACTATTATTAGGAAACTCTGCCCCTGGATTGGTCCTGCAAAATCTAGATGTATGCGTGACCATGGGTTTTTTGTTGTTTCCCATCTATGTACTGGGGCCTGGGGTGGTTCACTTCTTGTTGTTTGGCAGGGGTAGCAGCCTGCCACATATTTTTCTATATCCTTATCTATGCCTGGCCACCATACATAACTTCTGGCTAGAGCTTTCATTTTAACTATGCCTGGATGTCCTTCGTGTAGGGTGTCTAGAGTTTGTGCTATGTTTTTGTCTGGTATCACTACTCTGTTCCCCCACAGAAGGCATCCCAAGTGTGCTGACATTTCGTTTTTTCTGTTATAATATGGCTGGAATTGTGGGTGTGGATTTTTGGCTGGCCATCCTGTGGTTGTCCACTTAAGAACCCTGCTCAGTACTTTGTCCTTAGCTGAATTTTTAGCTATGATTCTAGCGGAAAGGGGGCAGTCTGGCAGTTGTGATATTGCCAGAATGAGCCCTGCAGGTGCTGGGTCAGTATCCTTGCTTTGAATAGGCAGTCTGCTGAGGCAGTCTGCGTGTCCTAATTCTTTCCCTGGTTTGTGTATTAATTTGTATGAATATGCTGACAAGAAGGTTGACCAGCGTAATATTCTTGGTGAAAGAATCTGTGGGGTTGTTTTGTCCCAGGTGAATATCCCTAGCAGGGGTTTGTGATCCGTGAATATAGTAAAGGGTCTGCCATAGAGATAGTCATGGAACTTTTTTACCCCAGCGACTATTGCCAGAGTTTCCCTGTCGATCTGTGCGTAGTTCCTTTCAGCTTTTGAAAGTGTGCGGGAATAAAAGGCTATGGGTCTTTGGTTGCCATCCTTGTATAGGTGACTTAACACCGCCCCAATTCCATAGGGAGATGCATCGCAAGCGATGCATACTGGTGTGTCTTCTCTGAAGAGTGTGACAGTTGAACTGTTACAAATAATATTTTTTAATGACTGGAAGCTATTTTCATGCGTTTTGGTCCAGGACCAGGCAGTGCCCTTGTCCAGGAGCCTGTGGAGAGGTTCGGCTATCGTGGCTTTGTGGGGAAGGAAGGCATGATAGAAGTTTAATAACCCTAAGAAGGCTTGGAGTTCTTGTTTATTTTTTGGACTGGGAGCTGTTTGAATAGCTTTTAATTTTTCATTGGTGGGGTGGATGCCCTGGGCGTCTATTTTGTACCCTAGGAACTCTGTGGTTGTGACTCCGATGGAGCACTTTTCTCGTTTGAGTTTGAGACCGGCTTCTCTGAGCCGGCTCAGCACAGCTGACAGTCTGTCAGCTAAGTTTGCTTCGTTTTCTCCGGCGATGAGAACATCGTCGAAGTAGGGGCAGACCCCGGGTATTCCTTTTAAGGTTTTTTCCATGATACCCTGGAAGATACCCGGGGCTGCCGATATGCCGAATTGAAGTCTTTTCACTTTAAAAGCTCCGCGGTGCGTGACAATTGTTTGAGCTTCCGCGGTGTCATTTGTGACAGGCAGTTGCAAGTACGCCTGTGTCAGATCAAGTTTTGCGAAAATGGCGCCGGAGCGGATGGAAGCGAGGACGTCCCTCACCGCTGGCACCGGGTAAGCATGGGGGCTTAGAGCTAGGTTAAGGGTCGCCTTATAGTCTGCACATAATCTAATTTCCCCGTTAGGTTTCATTGTGGTGACTATTGGTGTCTCCCAGCTTCCCCCTTCAGTAGGTTCCAGTACCCCTAGTCTTACGAGGCGTTCTAATTCGTTCTCTATTTTTTCTTTGAGAGCAAATGGAACCCTCCTAGCCCTTATTTTTATGGGTTGGATGGTTGGGTTTAATTTTAAGGAGATGGGAGGGCCGGTGTATTTCCCTAGTGTGCCGTCAAAGACGTCTGCATACTTGTTGCAGACGGCTTCGAGGCTTGAGGCTTGCACTGTGTTTACCCCAGTAATGGCGATGCCCAGGGGGCTGAACCAGTTCAGCCCGATTAGATTGGTGCGGTTTCCTGGAGTCACTAAGACTTCTAGGGGTCCCTTGAATTTTTTGTATTCTACTGCGACCTTAGCCTTCCCTTCTAATGGAATGGGGTTTTTTTGGAAGTCTGCTAGGTGGACCTGGGTTTTTTTAAGGGGAATTTCCCTATGGCTTCGTTGGCAGATCTCCTGATACGTTTTAAACGATATTAAGGAGACTGCAGACCCGGAGTCCACCTCCATGTTGCAGGTAACTCCTTGGATTTTTACCCTGATCTTTACTTTTTTGGCTTAGGCTGTGCACCTTATC
>NW_027673572.1:0-83197 GCF_964194415.1 Vipera berus
CGCATTAAATGCACATGCCTACCCGGTCCCGGCTGTCAAAGACATCCTCGCGGCCATTAAGTCAGGCGCCATATTTGCCAAGTTAGACTTGGCGCAGGCGTATTTACAGCTGCCTGTCACCCCTGACACCGCTTTGGCTCAAACAATAGTCACCCACAAGGGAGCATTCAAAATTAACCGCCTTCAATTTGGCATCTCTGCAGCCCCGGGAATCTTCCAGGAAATCATGGACAAAACACTTAAAGGGATTCCCGGGGTCTGCCCATATTTTGACGACGTCCTAATTGCAGGGGAATCAGAAAAAGACCTAGCTGACAAACTAACTAAGGTGCTCCTAAGGTTCAGGAAGGCTGGTCTCAAATTAAAAAGAGACAAATGCTCCATCGGGGTGCCCTCAACAGAATTCTTAGGTTTTAAAATAGACGCTAAGGGAATTCACCCCACGGACACAAAAATTAAAGCTA
Organism: Vipera berus; assembly: GCF_964194415.1. NCBI lineage: Eukaryota > Metazoa > Chordata > Lepidosauria > Squamata > Viperidae > Vipera > Vipera berus. The sequence goes on from NW_027673572.1 coordinate 465, forward strand.
TTAAAACAGCACCAACCCCCAAAAACAAACAAGAACTTCAGGCTTTCTTAGGTTTAGTTAACTTTTATCACACCTTCCTACCGCATAAAGCCTCCATTGCAGAACCCTTACATAGATTATTAGACAAGGGCAAAACCTGGACGTGGACCCCTGAGCATGATAAAAGTTTTAACCTACTAAAAAACTTACTCTCCAGCAGCACAACAGTAGCCCTGTTTAACGATCAGCTGCCCTTATGTCTAGCCTGCGATGCCTCCCCGTACGGCATCGGAGCGGTCCTAAGCCATTTAACTAAAGAAGGAACACAGACCCCTGTAGCGTTCTATTCTAGAACGCTGTCAAAACCTGAGCGTAATTACGCTCAAATCGATAAAGAGGCTTTAGCTATAGTGGCTAGCGTAAAAAAAATTCATGATTACCTGTATGGCCGACCATTTACTATTTTTACAGATCATAAGCCCCTGTTAGGACTTTTTACAGTAAACAGGCTAACACCACAAATATTATCTCCCCGCATCCTAAGATGGTCTACCTTTCTATCAGCCTATTCATACAAATTAGAATACAGGCCAGGGAAAACCATGGGCCATGCGGATGGCCTGAGCAGACTGCCCCAACCAATAGTTGACCCAGACCCAGCACCAGCTGGAAGAATACTGGCTATCTCAAAGCTGCCAGAATGCCCATTGTCTGTCAAAGATATCTCCGCAGCTACCGCTGTGGACAAAATCCTAGGCAGAGTCCTAGGCTATGTCACGACGGGCTGGCAATACTCACCCCAGGACCCACAATTCCAACCTTACATCTTAAGACGAAAGGAATTATCCACCCATCAGGGATGTCTCTTATGGGGCAGCAGGGTAATCATCCCTGACAAACACAGACTCAAAGTGCTAGAGAGCCTCCACGAAGGGCACCCGGGCACCGTCAAAATGAAGGCTCTGGCCAGAAGCTATGTCTGGTGGCCTGGTTTAGACAAACACATTGAAACACACGTAGCCGGCTGCTATTCCTGCCAGCTAGTTAGAGCCGCCCAGCCACAGGCTCCCATACATAGATGGGAAACTACAAAGACACCCTGGTCTCGCATTCACATAGATTATGCAGGTCCATTCCAGGGACAATCATTCCTAATTGTCGTAGACAGCTTTTCAAAATGGCTAGAGGTGGCGCCAGTAGCCAGCACAACTTCCTCAGCCACAATACAAGTTTTAAGGGGATTATTCGCCACACATGGGCTCCCTGATGTTATAGTTTCCGATAACGGCCCCCAATTTACCTCCTACGAATTCCAGAGTTTCACAACGGCGAACTCTATTAGGCACACCACCACGGCTCCATTTCACCCATCGACGAACGGCTTGGCAGAGGTGATGGTAAAATCAACCAAGGAGGCACTGCGCAAGATCATCTCCGGCAACTGGCACCAAAGACTGGCACAATTTCTTTTGTCCCAACACACCACACCTTGCACAACTACCGGGAAGTCCCCAGCAGAGCTTCGCTGGGGCAAAAGATTAACCACCAGACTGGACCGTCTCCACCCAGACAGATCCCCTCCAGACCCAGAGCCACCCCTCCAACATAGAACTCTCAACACAGGGCAAGCTGTCTGGGCTAGAAACTACGGGGGAGGGAACAAATGGACACAAGGGGTAGTCATCGAACAAACAGGCCCCTTGTCATACATCATTGACATTGGACAAAATATACATATCCGCAGACACATAGACCAACTCCGCCAACGCAGTCCTCAAAACATAGGGGGAAGGGGTGACAACGAAATGTTGACAGAAGCACCGCCGCAAAGACTGGCACGACAAAGCTCCCCCGATCGGAACATACCATTTCAACACCCCGCCCCAATCAACGCGGAACCGGCGGAGCCAAACCCCCTGCCCCCGGAGCCAACCCGAGAAGCCCCAGGGGAAACGGAACATCCAACCGAGACAACCCCCCGGCGCTCCGAGAGACTAAAGAAACCTCCCACCTACCTAAAAGACTACGAATGGGGAAACCCAAAAAAGAAACAGTTGGGGTAAAATCAACTCAATCAGAGGGAGGGGGAAGGGGTGTTGTGTATTTACTAATTGTTATTATATTGAGTTAAACAGAAGTTACAGGGCTGAGGTAAAACCGCGGCAGCTTTTGACAGCTGTCAAAAGCTGCCGGGCGAAACCGCGCAAGCGCCAACAATTGACAGTTCAACACGCGCTACAGATGACAGCTCCGAGCTGTCAAAACCGGACGGCCCCGATTGGTGGAGACTACGGCGCGGGAACAGACTCACCCCTGATTGGTCAAGCCGCCGGCAGCTGTCAGTATAAATAGATGTCTTGTTCCCTTGTTCTTTGCCTGGTTCTAAATAAAAAGAGCTGATTGTTAACTCGCTGTCTCGCCTGCTTAGTAACTAAAGCAGTATTAGTACTTCGCATGATCTTGATTCTATCCCTGTTAATGCAGTCTAGCACTGTGTTGGCTTTTTTGGCAGCTGCAGCACACTGCTGGCTCATATTGAAGTGGTTGTCTACTAGGACTCCGAGATCCCTCTCACAGTTACTACTATTGAGCAAGGTACCACCTATACTATACTTGTGCATTTGATTTTTCCTGCCTAAATATAGAACCTTACTTTGTCGTCTGCAAATTTGATGAGTTCCCCATCTATCCCCTCATCCAAATTGTTGATGAAGATGTTGAAGAGCACTGGGCCCAGAACAGAGCCCTGGGGCACCCCACTACACACTTCCTTCCATGTAGATGCAGTTCCATTGAGGACCACATGCTGAGTACAGCCTGTCAGCCAGCTACGAATCAATCTGGTGGTGATGCTATCTAACCCACATTTTTCTATCTTATCAAGTAGTAGGTTGTGATCTACTTTATCAAATGCCTTACTGAAGTCCAAGTAAATTATATCTACAGCATTCCTCTGGTCCACTAGTTTTGTCACTTGGTCTGAATACTTTTGTATTCAGAAATTGAAATTATTTAAGTATTATTTATCTTTTTGGTATCTAAAAGTATGAGAGTTTTCATGCAACATGAATAATCTATCCTGATAGACTTAACTTCTGTCTTAATGTCAGAAGTTCCATCAACACTAATCATGACTAATAAAATAGTATATCAGTATTTAGCTCAATATATTTCTGTAAAAATGATGCTAAATGTGATTCGCTAATTTCTATTTTTTTGTGCAGATTTCTAAATTTTTTACTCAAGGCTGTTTTGAGATAGAGGGTCAAATAAATCCAATTTTAATGTTTCTATGTTGTTTAATACATGTTTATTTATGCTAAATAGGTTGTATAAAAATGCATTGATGTCAAAATGAAAAATAGAAACAGGGTTAGCAGAAGTCCTGTTCTGATTTCCCATTCCATTTTTTTAAAAATTAGGTCAGAAAGAGAATCTATATCTGTCAGGCCTTGGTTGTCAGTTGGCATGAAGTTCAAATGCAGAGATAGTTACTGAAGTGCCACTGACTCACTCTCATCCTATCACCTCTGCCTGGCAGTAACTCATTATTCTTTCAAGACATTCCAGTATTTCCTTGATCCTGACAATTGAATGTCTCCATTGTTCTCCATTATTTCTTTTCCTTACAGTCTTGCCAAATTGCTTTTTTCTAGTTTATTTATTTCCTCCCATCATATTTCCAAAACAGGTGAATTTCTGCTCAATGGCTATCCCTCAAGGGAATAATCATTTTTTATCTGTTCCTTTGCAGTCCACACTCTTAGCAATTACCTTCACATTCCTAATCTGAAGGTTTGTTTTTCCTTTTTCTCATATTTAGCTTTCACAACTACTCTAAAAAAAACATTGTTTGACTGTTCTGATATTGCAATTGAAAGATCCTTAATGATGATCATGTCTAAGTTTTTCATTGCCTTCTTTTATGATCCAGGATTCAGATGACTCAGAGAGGTACCTGTGTAATGTTAACCTTAGGAGACACAAAGCCAGAAGTCAGCTGAGGCTGATCAAACACAGGCATCACCTGAACAGCTGGGATACTCAGACGATAATCACATAAGGTGTCTCAGCCCCTGATGAGTAGAGCAGAGAAATGACATTTTATGAGTCTCCTTGCCCAACAAGGGAGTAAATCTTGCAAATGATTAAAGACAGCTGGCTGCAGCCTGATTTAAGAGGTGGCATTGACCTATGATTCCTTTGTTGGAATAAACCATTAGATCTTCAGCTCTTGTGTGAGGTTAATGTGAATTCTCCTTATCAAACTCTGAGCCTTGGACTGGTTGATAACCCTGAACTGGATTCAGTTCCCACAGAAGAATAATTAAGTATTCTGGTACAGTCATTCATTTTAAATTTTCTATATTCTGACATCATACATATAACCATAGATCTACATGTTGTCAAAAAAGTAAAAGCAAACTTTAAAAAAATCCCTTCTCTTTCTCCATTATTGGTCTAACAGTCTTCTGATCTTATATTGATCTGCCTTTTTTGAAACCTGACAATCCATTTGACATTTTTCTTTCCATAATTAGCTCTGTTCTTCATGTAAGCTCTTAACAGAACTTTCATCAAACAAGAATTAGTGCAATAGTTCAATAACTTCCACTCTCTTGAATCACTTTTTCATTATAGGAATATACAGTGATTTTTTTCTGGTGTCTAAACCACACATTCTGTATTTTTGACAAAGGTTTAATACAGGGTTCTTCAAACTTGGCCCTTTTATGACTTGTGGACTTCAACTCCCAGAATTCCTCAGCCAGGCACACTGGCTGAGGAATTCTGGGAGTTGAAGTCCACAAGTCATAAAAGGGCCAAGTTTGAAGACCTCTGGTTTAATACTTTAATTGCCAGTTCTCTTGCAGTGTTAAGCAGTTTGATACATTTTTCATCTTTGTTACTTTCTTATTAGACTACTGGTTTATTGCCTCTCTTACCTCATATTCTATGAAGTCACTGCCTGAATATATTCATTCTAATTAGAAATATTTCAGTAGAGCCCTTTCTCCTTTTAATTTCATTTGCCTCTATTAAATTTTGTCCATTATTACTCTTGAGTAACTCTAAATTAGCTGTAATTTTTCCCCTGATTAATTTCTTAAAAACATCTCTCATTTCCCTTCTTAATTTCTCAGTTACATTTCTGCTTGATGTTTACTTTTGTTGTCTTTTTTATCACACACACACACACACACACACACACACAAACACGTGCACTTACACAAACATATCTCTGTTCAGTTAGCGCACATCTTTCTTGTTGCCCTAATGCCATAGGCTTGCTTTCTTCATGTTTCCCTAGCTACCATGGTGTGTTTTTTTCCTGTGAAATTGGATTTTTTCCCTGTGAAATTTTGGCATTTTTTCCTGCTTGTTTTCAAAGTCTGTTTCTCCTCTTTTTCAAATAAATAAATAAAATATTGTGATTGTGTGTTCTCCAGATCAAATATAGACTTTTAAAATTCTCTCTATATATTTAGCTTATATATTTGACACCTGTAATTCATAATCTGTTTTACAATCCAAGCTGGAAGTGTTCTAGCTGACTGGATTGCATTACTTCATTCTCTGTTTCTATTAAGTAGCCAATTCATTGGCTAGGCTTTTTCATGTCTGCCCTCTACCACACGGTGGATTTCTTTAGTTTCCTCCCATCTTTACCACTACCATTAATCTTTATCTTCATCCAGCTGGAAATCTAAAGATTTTCTTAAAGTTTTGTTACGCTGTATCTCGGACTGAAAAACTCTTCAGGAGCTCTAATGTATTGTTCTGAAGCTCAGTAAATTGGAAAAGGCAGTGGGAAAACAATAAATAGAATTTTGGCATTGTAATAGTGTGCCTGTGTCTGTTAAAGAAGAGAAAAGGAAGAGACCAATGCATTTTGAACCAGATTAAGGATCACATAAGGTCATCTTAATCCCAGCATTTTGCAGCATGAGATTATGCAGTGGTTAAAAGAACAAAATTCAATATTCTGAAATCAGAATTCACTTTCCCCAGGTTTTCTTTCTTAGTTCTTGTATAACAGTGCTTCTTTTTTAAACAATGTAATTATTTGGTTTAATAGTTAATTGGGTTACTCAAATGTACCCTAATAGACTTTCTCAGCCTGTCCATTCATTTCCCTTCTTTTTCACAGGGGATTGCATATATTCTATTCTTTAAGGGTATGAATAGTTCCTTAGTCTACTATTTCAAAATATAGTATACTATTTCATAATTCAACTATCCTGAAAATACCCCATCATTTGAAAGCTCTACACAGATATTCATGAAATATGATTTGATAGTATTCTATATTTTTATAAATATTATCTTACAGATAACAGAAACAAAACCTACAGCCATTTTAATATGCATTTTCTTATTTTTTTAAAGTATATTTCAAAAATATTTAAAGTGACTTCTATGACATTTATGTTCCATTCTTTTATGATAGCTAACACTACTGTTTCATTTTACTTTTCCTGTACATATGCATTCCTTTTGATGTTGCCATTAAAACTTGAGTTTTTTGTATTCCAGATCTAGAGTATTTACATTTTTTATTAGTGCAATAGCTTCCCTTAAATGATACAACCTCCATTTACCACACAGGGTGATTCTGCTACAAGCACCATGAGCACCATGCTATGAGGCTGATTTTTTTTTCTTCATATATCTTCATTATAGTCAGGAGCTAGCAGTGACCAGATATAAGTACACTCAGGTGCAATCCAGTTGCACAAATAAAGATTCATACCATCCTTCCAGAATAAGCTTAAGTAGCAGTGGCTACAGTCAAACAGCCTAATGACATACAAAATAAATTTACATTATCTTTAATCTACATATTTTTTTACAATAACAATCTTTAGTGCTTAGTGAACAATGTGTTGTCTGTGTTCATCTATTTAGAAACAATCAATAATAATTTGTATAATTGATCAATATGTTAGTTGATAATATATTTCCTTGATCCTCTCTTCTTCCAGTAATATTCTCCTTTTGTCTACATTAAATAAATATAATTCTTAATACTTTCAATACATACAGAGTTTCTAGTATTTGTACATATAACAATAACATCAGCATATAACATATTTTCTAATCAGCTTATGTTTCAATTGTCTTTATAGAAGTCATCTTATTAAATCATTATATGTCCTGTTTTCAAAATTCTTATTTAATCTTAATTTCTCCTCAGTATTGAAACTACTGTTATCAGTCATATTTTTTTCAAAATTCATTGCCTTTGAATATCCAGACTTTTCATTCAAATACACCATTTTAATATTTTTACATTTCATATATTATAAAAGTATTATACTACTTATATATCTAATCCCTCTTACTATAGGGCCCTTTTATGTCCAAGCTTTATCTATTATTTTAACCATGTTCAAATACGTATTTAATCATATAGTACACCATCTAGAAATCTTACTATAGGGCCTCTTTATATCCAAACTTTATATTTTTAATCGTATACAAACAAGTGTTTAGTCATATAGTATTCCATCTGGTAAGTTGAATCATATCTCTTAAATCTAATTCTAAACTTTTCTTTTGCCAGGTCACTTTCCAAATCAGTAGGTTTAGCTTACCAGGTTGTATTTTTGTAGATATTGTTGGGGATAAAAAAGATAAATTAAGTAGAATATTCGTTTTTATCTCCCATGCTTTAATGATTCTCCTTATAGCTCTTTAATCCATTTTATGAAATCTTCTTTTTTGTCCTCAAGTTTATTTTGAAGCCCTGGAAGGTAAAACATCTTTTTTATTTCCTTTGTTGTAGCAAAATTTTGCGGATTTTCTTTTGTTTGTATTAAGTTGTAGTTCTCTTCATTTATAGCTTCTATATTTAAGTCACTTTCCTCTGATTTGTATTCTATTGTCTGATTTATTTGTTCATTCTTTGAGCATTGTTTAATTGTGAGTTTAGGTTAAAGATATGTACATTTGTGTTATCAAAGTTCTTTTTAATCTCATCATGATTTAAGACAATTGTCATTTGAATCTGTCGAAGCATTGTATATATTTGCTCCTGCAATGTATTTGCTTTGTCTTGAGTCATTGTTCCTGGAGATCTCTGATGTTCCACACTGGGGTCTTCAGCAGAAGGCATTAGGTGTGGTTTTCTGTCACCTTGAGATAAATATACAACATCCGTTTTGTCTCCCTCTAAGTAGTTTTTCATTGACACCATAGTTTCTTTAATTAGCTTTATCAAACCAGCTCAACTTAAAATCCAAACAATCAAATCTTGTGTAGTTCTTATCTTTATATATGGTTTTTGTAATAAAATAAAATAATAAATTATCAAAGCACCACTGAAAACAGTATTTTATAACAGTTCTTCTTTTCAAGGGTCTTATGATTATCAGCCAGCCAAGATTTAAATCCAAAGTATTTAACCACCTGAAAGCTTTCCAGTATCTTACTCTTTAGAAGATTAACCAAAGGCCCAGATTTTTCTTTCTCTGCAAACAATCTTTAACTTAAAAATGCAGCTCAGTGTTTTTATAATCCCAGAAGGTCAGCAGTTTCTAAACATATATAATTTTACTCTGTAGTAGATAGCACAATGCTTTGTTTCCAGTTGTTTTTTGCCATTTCTGGGTGTCTTGCCAAATTCTGAGTCAATGCAGCTATAGTTTTCTCGAATCCTCCACTAGGTGTCAGTAGCTGTTAATTTTCCAGCTTTTAAAGCAAAGAGTTATTTTTTATAATTTCATCAATACTTTTTCAGGTATGGAATTTTAACAGTTTTATTAGTTTTCAAATTTATACAGACTGTAGTATTTTTAACCTCATTTCAATATATTTTTTGTTCCCCATAAGAGTTTAATTCACCACTTCCATTTAATCTACAATGTATTTTGTAGAGACATGAATTGGAAGTTATTACACAGGCATGACATTTTCATTATAAAACCCTATTTTCAGAAGCTCATAATTGACCACCAAGCATTTGTTCCTCAGTAAAACAAGATGGGAACTTTAGCTTGAAGGAAAGAATGTCTCCATATGTGGCATAGAAGAAAAGAAAGAAAGAAAGCAGTTAACAACTGCAGACCCTATTTGAATTTATACGCACATGGAGCTTATAATATTAATGGACTATTTTAAAAAGGTGGGAATAAACACAAGATGCTATAAAATATTTTTTTCTAGATATGGGTTTATAGTCAGATTAAGTGAGTTGGAATCTATGCAAAAAAATAATGTTTTAGAAATATTCATGGGATTGTAGATCAAAATTTGTGCTTAGAAAATGTTCCTAAGTTTTTTAACTTCTGTTCAGTGAGGAAAAAAATATTAGATTTTTAATCAATTGTGAAACTATTCTTATCATGAAGGCATTTCTCCTAATAAATAACTGAAAGAACTCTCCTGGAACATTACATGTAGTTCTCCAAGCTAACATAGAATATATATTAACTCTCAGTTTTTAAAGTCTAATTTGTTTTAATGAGCTAATGAGGTATATTAGATATGTACAAAATGTTCCATACATTTTGGTCACAGTACAAAATGGGGCTGGCTTGATCTGAACAATTTGGAGGGAAAATGTGAAGGACAGTGGAAGATAAGGGGAGGCAAGGTGAGTGAGGCAAGGAAGGGAAATCCCTGGGAAGACAGGTGACAGGGTAGACTGAAGGGATAATGTTGCCCTGAGTCACAACCAATGAGTCAATGAAGGGAAGACTTCATTGAGAAGATCACAGGCCAGATTAGCTTGCTGATGGGATAGGTTGCACTTGAAAAAGGAACGGGCACCAGTTAGTCCTATATCTTATCTTAAAGTTATTTCAATTGAAATCCTTAAGAGCAAAAAATGTTCCAGATTTTAATTCAATCAAACCATGGTTGTCACCAAATGTTTCTTCTGGTGGATGGGGATATGGAATTCAATCTACCACAACTAAACACATTAATCTTAAGGGCATGAACTCTATGACATAAAAGATGACTTAGATCATAACAACAGAGCCTCCATCTGAAATAAGATGGATTGAGTTTTGTTTCACTATTGGGTTTTTTTTAAATGAACATTAACAAATAAATTAAAGTTTGCTTATAGATGCATATAAGAGTGACTCCTTGATGTAAATACATAGATTTCTCTTGGACACTGCTTTTGAATAAAAAATACTGGGAATGACAGTTTTATTAAGGCAGAGGGGTACCCCCCCCCCGAAAAAAAAGATATTTGCTGCCTTTGCACATCACGCAGAAAGCTTTTTCAGGATTTAGGTTGTATTCACACAAGCTTTGGTAAAGTGAGTCAACCTGTATAATTTCTCAGAAGTCATATGACATTAGAGAAAAAAGCACTGACAACCCAAATCATATTAAGAGAAAAGTAACAGGTTAGTGAAGAACCTTTAAAACCTTAGAGAACATACAATGGAACAGAATTGTTTTCTGATACTTCTTGGAGCAATAGTGCTTGGATATTGTATGAAAATAGTGGTAGGATTCAGCCAGTTCGCAGCACTTTGGCAGAACCGGTAGCTAATGTTTTGTTGCCCAGGCCCAGAATGGACTTCTGGAAGCAACGTCCACACAGAGAACCAGTTGTTCACATATTTGATCCCACCACTGTATGAAAAACATCAGGAGAAACTTTCCAAATGATGACAGGTGTTTCAGGCTGTGGAGCTTAAGCTGGAAAAGCATGTATCAACTGGAGTTTGTATATACTGTACTTTACAGTACAGATCCTACTTTAGGCAGAAACATATATTGAACAAGACAATGAATAATTATATAATACCATGGCTACCAGCTATTACCTACAGTTGCCAGAGAGGATGCAAGGTCTGTGGATGTGATAAAACTCATCATATTAAACACAATGTTAGTGAATATTCCAATTTTTATTGGGAAATTCTTTTAGACAAGTAATTTTGAATGAACACCATGATAGTTCTCTTTGATTGTGCATTTCAGATCAGTAGTACTGCCTTTAAATGTAGTGAAGAAGCAAATGTCTAACTGACAATGTTGTTACTTAAATATTATATTCAACCTTTTAACTTTTATATACAATGTGGACAAACACTTGCCATCTCAGTTTTCCCTTGGTCAGGAAGAGAATTTTAGGATAATCTGATATGCTAAAACTTTCCACAGCATAAATAGATATGTTTCCATAAATGGAATAAATAATTATAAAATTTTATAATTTATTTTTAATCTTTTATATTACCTAGTTGTTTCTGTGTGCAGAATATAAATGTATATTAGTCTTGACATCACTGTAACTGCAGTTATAAAGAATTAAGTAAATTAGGCAGATTGCATGTCAGAATCTGGCTAGAAAAAAAAATCCTACTTCTAACCTCATTCAAATATCATAGAGAATCAAATAAAATAACATCTGTCATAAAGAACATTGCATTTTACCTCTACACCATGCTGGAAAATCAGTTTTCAAAAGCCAAAATAAAAATAAACATAACACATTTTAATCATTCTGTTTGAGATGTTTTATATTTTGATAATTTTATATTGTGGATATGTAATACACACACACACACATATACACACACACATATCACTTTATAATGGAAAAAAGTGTAATGGAATGTTGGAGAGACCTTTCTGGGCAAAGAGACACTGCCACAGGAATGATAAGATAACAGGCAACGCAGACTGCAGCTGCATAGTGGATGGGGCAAGAGACTCAGAAGAGACTCTTCCTAATTTCTGGGGATGTAAAAGAGAATTATTTTTTAAGAGCTGCAAGATTATATCAATATAGCACAGCAATAAAGTAGGATTTGCTCATCTGGTTGTGATTCCTATCTGGTTTATTCTGTGAGGCCAACATCAGTCTTGAAGTCTGTTATCTATTCCAAAGAGGTGAATTTCAGGAAAGCCCTCCAATTCTCAAAGAACTCCACTATCTGTCAAGCCTCTGGCAGAAGCATTGTTGCAATGCCAGCAGCAGGTGGATGCGAAAAACAAACAATTTGCAGAGTACAATGAAACAACTAATGCAAGTGCTGGGACAGAATTTATCTCAACCTGTGGCAGCACAACAACTTGCAGCTCAGCCAATGCTGCTCTGTTGTGATGGGATCTTGCCAGAGAAGTTCTGACAGGACCACAGTCAATTCAAAACATTCACTATTCAGTGTGAAATGTTTAAATTGCATACAATTCAGTTGTTGTATCATGAATTGCCAATTTATATTGTCAAAGGCTTTCTGTGAAAAATTAGTGCCATTTGTTTCCCTGGATGCATTTCACACTATTCCAGTGTGTCCAAAATGATTCTTAAATTATTTTTTATTGTCTCTTTGGTAATCAAAAATCTTTTCAATCTCTCGCAATTATTGAGGCAAAGATTTGTAATCCACAAATTTTAAAAATATGTTAAACAAAAAGGTAACAATGATGGAATTGATGGAGACTATAAAAAGACAAAAAAATGACAAGACTCCAGGACCAGAGGGGTTACCAGCAGAATTTTACAAATATCTACAAGACCCATTAATCTTACCAATGAAAGAAGTCTGTAATGAGGTATTATCAGAGGCCAAACTACCAAATACCTGGACAGAAGTTAACATTACTTTAATTCCAAAAGAAGACTCAGATCTGACTCAGATAAAGAATTATAGACCAATATCACTATTAAATGATTGTGATTCCTATTTGGTTTACCCTGTGAGGACAACATAAAAACATCAAAGAGTTCAAGAAAGAAAGAAAAATAGAAAAGAAAGAAATGATACAAAGATATGTAAGTACAATAATAAATTTACCTCTTTCTCTGAAGTTATAATATGTCTCTGTTCTGTCAAAAAATTCAGATGGCAATAAATGCAGTTATTGTCTTTTTACTCATCAAAGAAGTCAATTTAGCCATTTCAGGAAGTTCCATCATTTTCGCTAACCATTCCTCCATTGTAGGTATTGCCAAACGTTTCATCTTTGTAAATACAATAATCTCACTGTAGTTGTCATGTACAAAATAATATTTCATTATTTCTTTTCAACTGTTTGGTCATCAGTTTCAAAATAAAAGTTCTGGTCTAAATTGTAAATTAATCTTTAAAATCCTCTGAATCAGTGTACATATTTGAATCCAAAATCCAAAATTTTCTACTTTTTTACACGTTCACCATAAAAAGTCTCTTCTTGTTGATTCCTTTTCCATTATGCATTTGAAGTGCCTTTATACATTCTAAATATTTTCTCCAATATCATTTTATAAAATTCTCTTTAAGATTAATTAATAATTAATATTGTAAGTATTGTAATAATTAATATTGTAAATTCCAGTCCTTTGAACAACATATTTTCCATTGTTACATTGTAACCAAAATCCTAGTCTACTTTATCATACAATCTTTCACTTGTTTTTCTTCTGTTTCAAAGCTGTAAATTTTAGCATTTACATGTTAATCATTTGTACATACTTCCATTTAATAATCAGTCTGACAATGTTCAAAACCAAAAACTCATTTATCTATAATTATTAAAATATTTAAAGTAGAACATTGCCAACTATGTCCCTTTGCATCAGTTCTTCTCTTGATTTTATTTTGTATTCCCCTTGACTGAATTCTTGTATCTCATAATAAGGTAGTCATTTGTGTTTGCCTATTATTTCTTGTTTATAAGTTGTCAAAATAGGTATAGTCTGAAGCAAAAACTTCATTCTAGGCAGACATTCATTTTTCTTACAGAAAGTCTCTCCAACACTGACAATTGTAGTTTCTTCTTAACATATATTTTGACTTCATTCCATGTCTTCATGTAAACAAGTTAGACATTATTTTGAAATAACAAAAATAAAAATGGATGGAAACTAATCAAGGAGAGAAGCAACTTGGAATTAAGGAGAAACCTCCTAACAGTGAGGACAATTAACCAGTGGAACATCTTGCCTTCAGAAGTTGTAGGTGCTTCATCACAGGAGTCCCAAAGGTGCTTTTTTTAAGAGGCAACTGGACTTTCTTTGAAGATGTTTTGCTTTTTATCCAAGAAATTCCTTCAGCTCTGACTGGATGGTGGGGAATGGAAGGATTTATATTCCGTGTAGACAGCTGGTCATTTTCATTCTTTTAGAGAGTCATTGAGTAGTTTCTCTCCTTTGTCTGTTAGAACAATAAACAAGGAATGTTGTCATTCCCTACATTGCAGGAATATCTGAAAAGTTCATGCAGATCTTCAGCCAACACAATATACGTGCACACTTTAAACCCAAGAATACCCTAAGGCATAAGCTTGTCTACCCCAAGGATAAAACACCCAAACATAAGCTGGGTGAAAGAGGGGTCAAAGAGGCCATCAATGTCAAAACTGAACAGCCCTCTCTCAACATCATCTCTCTCCAGTCTACAACACAGTCCTTTCAGCAGTTCGAAGAAGACTCTGTACTCCTTTGCACTACTCAGGTGACCCTGAGGACATAGACAAGCCTCCAAATGGCCTCAATGACTGTTTAAGAGAATGCAAATGACCAACTGTCTGCAAGGAATATAAATCTTTCCATTCCCCACCATCCTGTCAAAGCTGAAGCAGCTTCTTGGATGAGAAGTGAAACGTCATCAAAGAAAAATAAGAAAGTCTAGTTACCTGTTGAAAAAGCACCTTTGGGATAACCATGATGTTTTACTTTTCTCAACCTGAAAATCTGTTTTATCCATCTATTCTGTTTGATCTTCTATTTTCATGTTTTTTAACACCTTCATATTCTTAGAAAGGAATGGAATGAATGGACCTAAAGCAATAAGAAAAATTTCTGAAGCTATAAAAATAAATAAACCAGGAACGATGCTTATGTTGCTGCAAATATTTCAAAATGTCCAACAAATTTCTAAGATTGTCCTTTAACTGTCTTTTAGGTAGAAATCCACACTGATACTCATGAATAAATTGTTGCAAAATTACTTTCAATCTATCAGTCAGAATAGTTGTAAAGAACTTGTAGCCATTATTCAGAAATGATTATAGCATATAGTTTATTGTTAAAGTCAAATCTTGTCCCTCTTTAGTATAAGCACTATATTGGCCTCTAGCATCTTTTCTCTCTGTAAAATGCATTTTGTAAATGTTGTAAAAGTTCTAAACATTTATAATAAGATCTTGCTCAAGCATCGTTCCTGGTTTATTTATTTTTATAGCTTCAGAAATTTTTCTTATTGTTTTAGGTCCATTCATAACTGTTTCCATTCCTTTCTAATTCTTGGTACATTTTGTTTCTTTATATACCCATTTTTTTTCTTAATAGATACATCAAATTGCAATAATATCAATGAAATGCTTTTGGCAGAGCTATGCTATCCATTAATACAGTATATCCCCTTCATGGATTACTGCCTTGTCGTGGTGAAGGGGCTTGTGTAATTCAATGAAGCTATGAGCTATGCCATCCAGGGCCACCCAAGACGGACAGGTCATAGCAGAGAGTTCTGACCAAACGTGATCCACTGGAGAAGGAAATGGCAACCCACTCCAGTATCTTTGCCATGAAAACCCTATGGACAATACCAAAAGGCAAAACAATATGACGCTAGAAGATGAGCCCCTCAGGTCGGAAGGCATCCAATATGCTACTGGGGAAGAGCAGAGGGCTAGTACTAGTAGCGCCAGAAAGAATAAAGTGACTGGGCCAAAGCCGAAAGGACGCTCAGCTGTGGATGTGTTTGGTGGTGAAAGGAAAGTCCGATGCTGTAAAGATTTTTTTTCTCCATAGGAACCTGGAATGTAAGATCCATGAATCAAGGAAAGCTGGACGTGGTCAAACAAGAGATGACAAGACTGTACATTGAAATCTTAGGAATCAGCAAACTAAAATGGACAGGAATGGGTGAATTTAATTCAGATGACCATCAGGTATACTACTGCAGGCAAGAATCCCTCAGAAGAAATGGAGTAGCCTTCACAGTCAATAAAAGAGTAGGAAAAGCAATACTGGGATACAATCCCCAAAATGACAGAATGATCTCAGTTCGAATCCAAGGCAAACCATTCAATATCACAGTAGTCCAAGTCTATGCCCCAACCACCAGTAGTCCAAGTCTATGCCCCAACCAATTTTCCTGGTTGTTGTTGTTTTTTGCAACTCTCAGGTTTTTTTTGCTTTACACTGTTTATTTTCATTTCCATTCTTATTAGTATAAAGATAGATAACCGTCATATAAAAGCTTAATTTGTTGAGAAATATTTCTTTTTCTTTATTTTTTCCCTTTTATCTTATTCTTAGTAGCTTTTATTCTTTTGCTTCTTTTATTATATTGTATGAACTAACCCCTGATAAAAGCTTTACTTGCAACACAATTCATTCTTAAATCTTAAATCAGTACCTTTGTTTATATTATTTCAAAAATGTACTTTTTTTTTTACAAAAGTATTGCTTCTTCTATAACAACATTTCATCTAGTGTATATCTGAAAGAACTAGATTTCCTTTTATAAGGAATACCCCTTTACCTTACAGAAGTTTCTAATTGGAATTTCTTTAATAAAATTATATGTCTATCAATGTTCAGTCTTGTATTAAAATGCTGAGGCAAAGCCTGTCTTTTTCCTGACAAAGTTCACCAATACATCCCTTGAAACATTTCATATTCTTGCAAATCGTGTATTTATTCAATACCTATTATCAATTTCTGCCTCTGTGTCATCCACATCCCAATCAAGGAAAAAAAATGCTAAAGATTTAATAACATTTTATCTAACATCTTCACCGGAATCATCTGGAATGGCTCCAAATCTCAAACAAGTTACCTTTTCTTTCAGTTCCAGTAGTGCCAAGTTATCTAATTCTCTTTTATATTTTGGTGTTTCTATACTGTAGGATGGATTTTCTCTTTTATGTTGTATGATTTTATTTGAACATTGGAACTAATGCATTGTCTTCTAATCCTTAAAGTCAAGGATATTTGTGAATATAAATCTAATCTTATAGAGTAATCCCTGCACATCAGAGAACTGTAGCAAGATAACGATTAGCAAATAATCCTTCAGTGATTTCTGGGGTTAGAAATAGTAAAATTATCAAAGAATAGAAGAGTATTATGTGTCATGTATATACACTATACAATACATTGCTAGTTAAAGTATTTACCAGTGAATACGCATTATTGAGACAGATCCAACTTGTTTTATGATAAATCTAATAGCTGGATGTTTCCTGAAGCACATGAATCTCCAATTGTTCCCCTTGAAATTCTTATAATTTCTTGTGGATAGAAGGTTTAAGACTATTTGAGATACCATGTCTGTAAGTTCTGCCCAGGGACATACTACACCAATTGGATCTAAAGTAGCCCTTGCAAAACCATGAGTTAAATCACCAAGAAAGTTGAATATTTAATGTAAAGAGTTACCTTATCTTGAGAAGAATTAACCATTCTGCTGTTCACAGCTCTATTATTTCCATAAAGACAACTTGGGCAAAGACCTGATAGTACAAATTTTATGTGATATTAAAAGAAGGTGATGGAACATATCCAGGTGGAGGGTTTTAAATTAAAAGTATTCTACAGCTGTGCCTCTTTCTCTATTAAATAGTTTATTTTTTATTTAGTCAATGAAAAAGCAGGAGGTGCAAGTCAATATGTCTTCCAGAGTCATCCAACTATTGTTGTTCTAAAATACCGGTAATAAAGAAAGGCTTTCTATCATTTCAGTGATGGCTACATAACACTATGAAGACACAATAATTCACTAGAGAGAAATGGCCAAATTACATAAAGAGAAAGGGCCAAAATACATAAAGTCTGCACTCCTAGTAAAATGAGATAGAGAAATTTCACAAGAAAGGAAACCAAGAAAGTGAAAAAACACCTCTCTTCTCTTGATTTGTCCATATCAGTTATTTACATCAGATTTATTTATAACAGCCTTACTGCGTCCCCTAATTATTTAACTGATGTCTCTCATCTACTTGAAGGTGCCTGGCATTTACTCTATTAGTGGAATTCCTTGACTATATATATTTAATTGATCTTTTTACTGTATGCAGAAGATGCAACATTATTTGTCATTTGGATAGTATTCCTCTGTAACATTCTTCTTGTAGGTATCCCCATTGCTATAAAGGTGTAGCAAGAGATTATATTACCTGGGAAGGCACTTGCACTGAAATAGTAATAGAGAATTGAAAACATGTTTTGCCTTAAAGTACATTAGTGTTGATTTACTGCTCAATAAAAATAACAAGCTTCCACTGAAGCTGACAAGCCAACAGAGAGAAGCAGCAACAAGATAGGTATGTGATTAGATGCTTCTCTAATTACTAAAAGAGGCTGATTAGGGATGTTCAGTATGGTTTCTATGCAGTAGTTTCATATTTGCAACTTGAAGCCCAGAAAGTTATGTTTGATGATTAAAATAAGCTGCCTTTGGGAGAACATTAGCATGTAAAATACTATAGCAAAGGCACTCTGAATAGTTGTTGCTTGCTATCCAAAATCACCAAACAATAACACATAACAACTCTGGGAACCACATTAATTTTAAGATTCCATTGCAGCAGAAATAGCAATTTGATTTGGCTTATTTCTTATGAAGGCATTGTTGTGATAGATATCCCACAGCCAGAATATGAAATTAGATTAAATTTGTCAACGACTTACTACTGAACTATGTCTTTCCTATGCTATAATTAACATACACACATGTGTGTGTGTGCGCACACACACACACACACTCCAAAATAGGTGGCATGGGAAAAGAGAGGAAGAAAACCACCAATTTAGCAAACTTTTATTTCCATACAAATTTCTATTTCCTTTCCTTTCCTTACCAGGTGCTCCCAGAACATGCTTAGTATGATAACTAAAGTGAAAAAAGGCTAGCAGTATTCTGATCTTGAGCAAAATAGGGTGCCAGAAACAGGTTTTTTTTTCATAATGACAGCAGAGCTATCTGCAGTTAGATTAAGCTAATGCTTGAGATGTCAATTAGAAGAAGAACTCTTATTTTGTGATTCAGGACTTGTGAGTACATGGACCACAAGTTCATTTAGGAAAGAAATTGAAACCAAGAAAGAAAGAAATTAAAGAAAGTAGCAGGGACCAAAAAAGCTTGCAAAGTGGAAAAAAAACCCTATGTGTATCAAGAGCTATATATCTACTTACTTCTTCCTTTCAGGTTCCTAAGAAAATTAAAAAGAGAAACAAGCTGTAATCAGTCAAACCAACAAAAGTTTCCTTCTATAGAGAGGCAGTTGGAGAGTAAAACAAAGCACAGAAAATTCTATTGAACACTGCTAAGTGAAACAGCTTTCCTGTTTTATAACATTAAGATTAATAGAACTTTTATATCGTCTGTCGTTGTGTTTTCACATCAGATCAAGAAAAATGTGCTTTGTGTGTCACAACAGAAGTTGTAAATGGATACCCACTCCCATTTTTGGACCATCTTGGGAAGCAAACAGTGAAGCACTCACCTAGCAGAAATTGATCAATATATGAACATCTCTCTTATAATCAATCCATCCAGCTTAATATTAGCTAATGTGACTTGATTTCACACATTGTTCCAAGGCGTAATGGTGCCTATCTAGTTTTAGCTAATATGAATCATGTCCTTTATGTGAATCCTGATGGTGTTTCACCAGAGATTCTGGTGGCTCTAATCTTTATGTTGTTCAGTAACTTACTGAAGACTTCATTGTTTTTCTGGGTCTTGGAGATAAGACAATGGTGCATGCTGATTTTTGTTTTATTTTGTTTGTGCGGGCTTCCTCCCCAGCTCTCCAGCCCACCAAAATGGTATCAGCTCTGGGCCCAATGTCCTTGGGTACCCACAGCCGAGTATTTATTTATTTATTTTATTTATTTTTATTACATTTATATCCCGCCCTTCTCCGAAGACTCAGGGCGGCTTACAAGCTTAGCAGTAGCCTTCATTCTATGTATATGCCTGCTTATTAGGGCTTTCACACACCCCCAAGCGGCATTATTACAAAGTCAGCTTATTGCCCCCAACAATCTGGGTCCTCATTTTACCTACCTCGGAAGGATGGAAGGCTGAGTCAACCTTGAGCCTGGTGGGATGCGAACCTGCACATATATATATATATATATATATATATATATATATATATATATATATATATATATATATATATATATATATATATATATATATATATATATATATATATATATATATATATATACACACACACACACACACACACATATACATATATACATATATTTATTGTTATGACTAGCTCATCCCTAGCTCATCCCTATTCCCCCTCCCAGCATCAACTAATTCTAAAAGCATAGAGAAAATGGCTACATTTTCATCTGTTGTCAAAGCAAGAACATCCAATGTTAGCAGTGTTGACACTGGGTTTGCCTACTACATAAAGCTATAGATAGTGGCTAGATTCATATAATGGTCAAAATCTAACATGTTACATAATAGCTTAGTTTGAATCCAATTATGGTGGCTTATTCAACAAATCATACCTAGAACAAACCATGGCATAGCGTGACTGGAAAACCTGGCAAGACCATTTCAGAATATCAAAGAGGAATGTTATCTAGTCATTTCTGCAATGCTGTAGACTAACCCCAGCTTTGTTTATTTTTGTTTCAGAATATGCAGTTCTGTCACTAAGCAGTGTTGGTCTCTGACTTAAACTCATAGTAACACTGCAGGGATATTTTGTTCCCAAAGTCTGTTTAACATAGAACTGATTTTGAAAGGGACAGATAGAAATAAAATAGAAATCTCAGTGGATGAAAGTTCATTCTCAACTACTTTTAGTACAGAGCTGGAGAGTAGATAGCTCTATTAATGCCTTCCCCATATTCTTTTGCTTTGTCTAGAAGCATCTGACTTCAGAGCTGTGTTAGGTAGGGGAAAGCAAGTGGGCATAAAGAAAGGAAAGTCAGGGCCTGAGCCCAGATGGTCTTTTTTTGTCTTCTCTGTGACCTTCTCTTCCTTGCTTACTTTCATTAAATATACCAGTATATTCACTGGTCTCACTTTGGAGTCAGAGATTGACATTTTGTGTTATTTTTTTTTCTTACCTACTTAAAAACTCCTCTGCAACTGATCTGAATGTTGAAGGAAAAGTCTTCATCAGGGTCCAGTCCAAGCCGGGAATAAACAACATGGCAACTGCTTTAGAAAGAAGGTTGTAGTTTATTGAAGAGGAGAGCCAGACAGAAAGATGGCTCTGGAAAAAAAGAGTGAGCACATGTAGTAGGGAGTGGGTTTTTATACCCTCTTGGGCTTTTGTCTGGAGTTGTTTCCTTTTCCTGTTTGAAGCTTTGTACTTCCTGGGTCATGTACTTTGACCTGAGTCTGAGTGTGCCCCTTTGGCATCTGTGGATTAATCCTATTATGTCCTGTCTTAGAGTTTGGGTGGGGTATGTAGATTTTAGGTGTCTGTCTTCCTAAGCTTCTAGCTGGAGGCTCCAACCTTCTTGAATGAATTATTACATCTGCATTTCTATACAGCTGATTTCTGCTTGGAGGAGGGAGATTTGGGGCTATTAAGAGAAACTGGGCATGCTTTTCTGCCTCTTTAATATCCTTTGATGAAATATAATATTCTGCCCCTTTTAATATTTCCTTCTCTGGGGTGGGGCTGACTTTCCACATGAAATATGTGTAATTTATGATAATCTAAATATCTGGCACTCAGCTTTGCTCAGGTTAGGAGTGGTAGTCTTTTATTTTATTTTATTTTAATGGATCAAATAATTCCTGGAGGATTAAGCTATTGAAGCCTATTAGTCATGGTGGCTATTTTTTCTGCAAAGATAATATCAAAGGCAGTACATGAAAACATGAGGAAAAAGATGTTGTTTAGTTTGTATCTTGTTTGCCAATATCATAAGAATAACAGAATTAGAAGGGATCACTTAGGGCATTGAATTTAAATAATTGCTGACAATGTCTAGCTTTTATTTGAACACATACAGGAGAGAAAAGCCTACCATTCTCTGGATAATTGTTTCCACTATACTTACTGTTGGGATATTTTTAGCATTCAGTAACAATCTATCATTTTGCAACTTGAACCCATTATTTCATTTCCTGCATGCTGAAATGACAGATATGTGACAATTCCTTCAGTACCTGGAGTGCTATCATATTTGGAACCCTGCATATCTAACCACAATTGTAACCATTTAAGCAATGTTTTATGGCACAATACTGTGTTAGAAAATGCATAGATATTAACTGGTAGAATCTCTCCTGGGGGTATTAACATATTGTAAGTACTGTGATATGGAAAGAAATAGTTCTCTATTTCCCCTCCATTTTCTCCATTTTCCCTGCTAATTCTTCCTCCATCATTGCTACTTCTTTGATTGCTTTGTAATTTTTGTACTTTAGACAAGTTGTACATCACGGTAGTGGCAAACCAAAAGCAATGGATGTTTAAGACTAAATGTAGTGAAAAGAAAGAAATTGGACATGGGGTTTTAGTAGGGGCAATTAAACTTGTGGATGTTCCATCAATGGAGATTTTTAAGAGAATGGACAGCCATTTGCCTCAAATGGTATAGGGTCTCCTTCTTGAGCAGTGACCTCTAATTAAATGATTAATTAATTAAACTGCTCTTTTCTAATGTAAATAGTGTGGATTTGTTACCATTTTTAGGACCTTTCATTGTCATAAAAGTTTATTTTACAAAGCCATTTAAGAACAAATCTGAGATTTTTCTGGAACTTTATATTAACCAATGTAAAACATTTTGGGATGAGTGAACTCTGAATTATTATCTAAATGATTCAAGGTCTGCTTGACACCTTGCTTTGAGATGGTTATGGATTTAGCCTTGTCTATTACCTTTCATTCAGAAGCTGGATGGGAAAAGACAAGATAAAAGATTTATTTTATTGTGCTGGACTTTTAACATAATTGATACATGTATCTGTTTGAACAGTTTTGCCAGGATGGCCTAGGGGGAGGGGGGGCTTTTTGCAGGAGATCTGAAAAATGAAAAGTACCTTTTGTAAGTAGGACTGGGAAGATAATCAAGGAACATGGAGCTGGGTTTAATTTATTTGTTGGTACTAAAGGTAAAGGTAAAGGTTCCCCCGCACATGTGTGCTAGTCGTTTCCGACTCTAGGGGCCGGTGCTCATCTCCGTTTCAAAGCCGAAGAGCCAGCGCTTGTCCGAGGACGTCTCCGTGGTCATGTGGCCGGCATGACTAGACGCCAAAGGCGCACGGAACGCTGTTACCTTCCCACCGTAGTGGTCCCTATTTTTCTACTTGCCTTTTTACGTGCTTTCGAACTGCTAGGTTGGCAGAAGCTGGGACGAGTAACAGGCGCTCACTCTGTTACGCGGCACTCGGGATTCGACCCGCCAAACTGCCGACCTTCTGATCAACAAGCTCAGCGTCCTAACCCACTGAGCCACCGCGTCCCTTTTGTTGGTACTACTCATCTCTAAATCAGACATATACTGGGAATGCTATATAAATCAGAATCAGTGTTAAAAGCTAAAATTGAATTAAAGTAACAAAGTATTTCCCCTTCATGGATTACTGCCTTGTCGTGGCGAAGGGGCTTGCGTAATTCAATGAAGCTATGAGCTATGCCGTGCAGGGCCACTCAAGACGGACAGGTCATAGCAGAGAGTTCTGACAAAACGTGATCCACTGGAGAAGGAAATGGCAACCCACTCCAGTATCTTTGCCATGAAAACCCTATGGACAGTACCAAAAGGCAAAACGATATGACGCTGGAAGATGAGCCCCTCAGGTCGGAAGGCGTCCAATATGCTACTGGGGAAGAGCAGAGGGCTAGTACTAGTAGCGCCAGAAAGAATGAAGCGACTGGGCCAAAGCCGAAAGGATGCTCAGCTGTGGATATGTCTGGTGGTGAAAGGAAAGTCCGATGCTGTAAAGATTTTTTCTCCATAGGAACCTGGAATGTAAGATCCATGAATCAAGGAAAGCTGGACGTGGTCAAACAAGAGATGACAAGACTAAACTTTGACATCTTAGGTATCAGCGAACTAAAATGGACAGGAATGGGTGAATTTAATTCAGATGACCATCAGGTATACTACTGCGGGCAAGAATCCCTCAGAAGAAATGGAGTAGCCTTCATAGTCAATAAAAAAATAGGAAAAGCAATACTGGGATACAATCCTCAAAATGACAGAATGATCTCAGTTCGAATCCAAGGCAAACCATTCAATATCACAGTAGTCCAAGTCTATGCCCCAACCACCGGTGCTGAAGAGGATGAAATTGACCGGTTCTATGAAGCCCTACAGCACCTTATAGAACTAACACCAAGAAATGATGTCCTTATCATCATGGGGGATTGGAATGCTAAAGTAGGAAGCCAAAAGATAACTGGAATAACAGGCAAGTTTGGCCTTGGAGTACAAAATGAAGCAGGGCACAGGCTGATAGAATTTTGTCAAGAGAATACGATGGTCATAGCAAACACTCTTTTCCAACAACCCAAGAGACGGCTTTACACATGGACATCACCAGACGGTCAACACAGAAATCAGATTGACTATATGCTCTGCAGCCAAAGATGGAGAAGCTCTATACAGTCAGTAAAAACAAGACCAGGAGCTGACTGTGGCTCAGACCATGAGCTTCTTGTTGCAAAGTTTAGGCTTAAATTAAAGAAAGTAGGGAAAAGCGCTAGGCCAGTCAGGTATGAATTAAATCATATCCCTGTTGAATATACAGTAGAGGTGACAAATAGATTCAAGGAATTAGATCTGATAGACAGAGTGCCTGAAGAACTATGGACAGAGGTTCGCAACATTGTACAACAGGTAGCAACCAAAACCATCCCAAAGAAAAAGAAATGCAAGAAAGCAAAATGGCTGTCTGAGGAAGCTTTGCAAATAGCTGAGGAAAGGAGGGAAGTGAAAGGCAAGGGAGAAAAAGAAAGATATGCCCAATTAAATGCAGAATTCCAAAGAATAGCTAGAAGAGATAAGAATGCCTTCTTAAATGAACAATGCAAAGAAATAGAAGAAAACAATAGAATAGGGAGGACCAGAGATCTTTTCAAGAAAATTGGAGAGATGAAAGGAACGTTTCATGCAAAAATGGGCATGATAAAGGACCAAAATGGCAGGGACCTAACAGAGGCAGAAGAGATTAAGAAGAGGTGGCAAAATTACACAGAAGAACTATACAAGAATGAGCTTAACGTCCCTGATAATCACAATGAGGTGGTCACTGACCTCGAGCCAGACATCCTAGAATGTGAAGTGAAGTGGGCCTTAGAAAAGCTGAGCAACAACAAAGCTAGTGGAGGTGACAGTATTCCAGCTGAGCTATTCAAAATCTTAAAAGATGATGCAGTAAAAGTGCTACACTCAATTTGCCAGCAAATTTGGAAAACTCAACAGTGGCCACAGGATTGGAAAAGATCAGTTTACATTCCAATTCCAAAGAAAGGCAGTGCCAAAGAATGTTCAAACTATCGCACCATTGCACTCATTTCTCATGCTAGTAAAGTTATGCTTAAAATTCTACAAGCTAGACTCCAGCAGTATGTGGATCGAGAACTACCAGAAGTACAGGGAGGATTTCGAAGAGGCAGAGGAACTAGAGATCAAATTGCTAACATACGCTGGATCATGGAGAAAGCTAGAGAGTTCCAGAAAAACATCTACTTCTGCTTCATTGACTATGCTAAAGCCTTTGATTGTGTGGATCATAACAAACTCTGGCAAGTCCTTAAAGAGATGGGCATACCAGACCATCTTATTTGTCTCTTGAGAAATCTATATGCGGGCCAAGAAGCAACAGTGAGAACTGGACACGGAACCACTGATTGGTTCAAAATTGGGAAAGGAGTCCGGCAAGGCTGTATACTGTCGCCTTGCCTATTTAACTTATATGCAGAGCACATCATGAGAAAGGCAGGGCTAGATGAATCAAAAGTTGGAATTAAGATTGCCGGAAGAAACATCAACAACCTAAGATATGCAGATGATACCACTCTAATGGCAGAAAGTGAAGAAGAACTAAAGAGCCTCGTGTTGCGGGTGAAGAAGGAGAGTGCAAAACTTGGGTTGAAACTAAACATTAAGAAAACCAAGATCATGGCATCTGGCCCTCTCAATTCCTGGCAAATAGATGGGGAAGAAATGGAGGTAGTGACAGATTTTATTTTCCTGGGCTCCAAGATCACTGCAAATGGGGACTGTAGCCAAGAAATTAAAAGACACTTGCTCCTTGGGAGGAAAGCCATGGCAAATCTAGACAGCACACTAAAAAGCAGAGACATCACCCTGTCAACAAAAGTGCGTATAGTCAAGGCTATGGTCTTCCCAGTTGCAATGTATGGCAGTGAAAGCTGGACCATAAGAAAGGCTGAGCGTCAAAGAATTGAAGCCTTTGAACTATGGTGCTGGAGAAGACTCCTGCGAGTTCCTTGGACTGCAAGGCGATCAAACCGGTCAGTCCTAGAGGAGATCAACCCTGACTGCTCTTTAGAAGGCCAGATCCTGAAGCTAAAACTCAAATACTTTGGCCACCTAATGAGAAGGAAGGACTCACTGGAGAAGAGCCTAATGCTGGGAAAGATTGAGGGCAATAGAAGAAGGGGACGACAGAGAATGAGGTGGCTGGATGGAGTCATTGAAGCAGTAGGCGTGAGCTTAGATGGACTCCAGAAGATGGTAGAGGACAGGAAGGCCTGGAGGAACATTGTCCATAGGGTCGTGATGGGTCGGACACGACTTCGCAACTAACAACAACAACAACAACAAAGTATTAGCATCAGCAGGTGGATATCACTAGATATCAGTCTATATGTATAGGGTCTTTAAATCATCAAATTTTATTATTCTCCTGGACACCAGCTTATTATGAGATGTTCAGTCAAGTCTCAGCTAAGGTCAGGAAATCTTTTATTCAGCATTGTTCTTAGAATGATTAGACTTGGGCTCAGGGCTACATGTATTATTTAATGCTACACAATCTTCACTGGTGCAAATTGATGAATCACAGCCCTCCCAACTTTTTAATTGGCTGTGCAATCCATGACATTATTTCAAACCAAGTGCAAATGAAAATATTGTTTATTACATTTTTACCTTCCATTTATGGGTCCAACTTATAAATTTGAAGAACTTTCTTCTCTTATACTGTATAAACCTACCCCTCTGGTAAAAAACATTGTTGCTCTATCTTGTGGTACTTTCAGAATAAAGTGCCTAGAACTACATGTTTTTAAATAATTGAGATTAATTTACCTTCATCTTTATGTTCTAGCAGCAAGTAAAGATAATTATTTTCAGGAAAACATATGGTTTATCAATTGTGTGATTTTATTTACTGATTTCAACTTTGGTTTTGTGTGCCATTTTTTTTTAAAAATGGTAAGATATCTACATCTTCTTCTGCAGAATGGAACACTGAGTGAAAACTCATTAACTTGAATAAATTAATGCACCTGAACAGTCATAGGATCACAAATGATTATCTAAACACATTGGTACAATTCCACATTTAATATCAGCAAATGTTTTATTTTAATTTATCAAAAATCATGGTCTTAAAATTGACCACAATTGTAATTATCAAAAGGAACACAGAGGGTGCATTAAAGGTCAGGCCCCATAGGCTAATCACAAAATGTTCATTGATTTGATTAATTCATATTTTTCAGAATAAAATGTGAGTGTACTTAGGAACATTAAAAAATAATGTTTCAGATGAGGAAAGAGGAAATGGCAATCAATTCAAACATTAAAGGTAATTTATAGAATAAAATATCTATGCAGCCTATATAGAGGTAATTCCAACTCCAAGCAAGTTAATTCCTTCATTGTCCATATAATTCATCCATCTCTCTCATGCTCAACATTAGCTTTATCATAAGAATGATTTTATGCATTGTCTCCCACAGTGTGTTCATTTCAATCAAAATTACTAATGAAAGTATTGTATCCATTTGTTTCCTCCTTTGTCTTTTAAATAATTGTAAAAATAAGAATTATGTTACTCCTCGGATGCTTCATACAGCTTTCTGTATAAAGATTCTAATGTTTGAAAAAGTCTTGGGAACACTGAATGATACAGTCTGAAAATTGGTCCTCACATAGCAGTGTAGACCAACACAAATTTCTGGCTAAGTAAAAAAGCAAGATGCAGAAACTATAACACATACAGAAGCAGTAGTTGAATATTCCTGAAGTTTCTATTTCCTGAATAAATGTGTGCCTACAACACACCCATGTGTTTGTGTATTTATATATTTATCCATCATTTGTCTGCAAATGCTACATTCCACCCACCCCAAAAAGTAGGGACAGAAGAAAAAAAAACAAATGAACAGATTGAATTAATTATTAATTAAAATAACTTATCTATAAAAAGGCTACTTTTTATAAAATTGATTCCCCATGTATATGTACCAGACATTTTCCCCCACACTTCTCTTACTATGTCAAGCACACAGACAGAAAGAAAGGAAAAAAAATGTTTCCTCACAAACTTGTACATGTTTTTTGTTGTGTGTGGCCCAGAAGAAAAGAAGGTGAGTAAGAAGTAACCAAGTAAGAAAAAGTAACAACTGGTAAGGAAAGGGGAAAAAGCGATCAGCCTAGAATCTCTACATAGCCACAAACCACAGGGCAGTATCCCATGTCATCTAAACAATTGTCAAACAGTATCTGGAATCTAATCCTGAGAAGCAAGGCCCAGGTACCAGAAACCCAAGTGATGAAGTTCCCCTGCATATTGCCCATGACTACAAGTCCCTTAATTCTGTGATGGTGAGGGATCATCACTCACTACCTCCAATGGTGGGATTCAGCCAGTTTGTACCACATCGGCAGAACCGGTAGCTAATTTTTTGTTGCCCAGGCCCAGAGAACTTGTGTTTACATATTTGAATCCCACCACTGACTATCTCTAATATCAGACCTGAGGGATAGATTGCAAAATGCAAACTTTTAGGTGGATCTTTGAAATGGTTAAAATCTCATTAGAGTCAATGAGGGCCATGAATTTTTAACTGTATTTAAAAACAGATGTGGGAAGTTCATGTCATTCTGGCTCCTTAACTGTGTTTTCAATATTTATGAACCAGATTTGTTTCTGAAGTGATTGACAAGCTTTGATGACATCCTAATCTACTCTGAAGACAAACCTCAGCATGATCACCATGTGTGTGGGATGTTGAATAGACTGAGGGAAAATTTCTTTTTTACTAAGCTGGAAAAATTACCCTCTGGTAAGATTGGCAGTCAATGTATGATAGATAGATAGATAGATAGATAGATAGATAGATAGATAGATAGATAGATAGATAGATAGATAGATAGGTAGATAGATAGATAGATAGATAGATAGATAGATAGATAGATAGATAGATAGATAGATAGATAGATAGATAGATAGATAGATAGATAGATAGATAGATAGATAGATAGGCAGGCAGGCAGGCAGGCAGGCAGGCAGGCAGGCAGGCAGGCAGACAGACAGACAGACAGACAGACAGACAGACAGACAGACAGACAGACAGACAGATGTGCTTTTGATTTGAACCAGTTGTATTTCTTGGGCTACTGCATTTCCACAGGCACAATGCAAATGGATTCCCTGAAGGTTTTAATAGTACAAATGATGTTCAGAGTATTTTTAGAATTTGCAAAAGTTTGTCCCATCCTTTGCACATAAGGTTAAATCACTAATGCAGCTGTTGAAAAAAGAAGTAAAATTTGCTTGGGCAGACATACAGAAAACAATATTTGTGAAGTTAAAATAGATTTTTGGGCTCTACAAGACTGTCTAAGAAAGTAGATATAAAATTTGAGGACCACTTCAAGGTCATCCAACAAATCAATCCTATAACATTTCACTTGCAATTACCAACCTCTACAAAAGTTCATCCAGTCTTTCATCACCACTTCTGGAGGCAGGTTGTTCCACTGGTTAATTGTTCTAACTGTCAGGAAGTTTCTCCTTAGTTCTAGGTTGCTTCTCTCCTTGACTAGTTTCCATCCGTTGCTTCTTGTCCTGCTTTCAGGTGCTTTGGAGAATAGCTTGACTCCCTCTTCTTTGTGGCAGCCCCTGAGATATTGGAACACTGCTATCATGTCACCTGTCACCCTTCTCTTCATTAAAACTACACATACCCAATTCCAGCAACCATTCCCTATATGTTTTAGCCTCCAGTCCCCCAATCATCTTTGTTGCTCTTCTCTGTACCCTTTCTAGAGTCTCAACATCTTTTTTTACATTGTGGTGACCAAAACTGGATGCAGTATTCCAGGTGTGGCCTTACCAAGGCATTGTAAAGTGGTATTATTTATTTATTTATTATTTATTATTTATTATTTAAATTTATATACCGCCCTATTCCCGTAGGACTCAGGGCGGTTTACAGGGAAAATTAAAATACATAGCATACAAAATTGGGTTCTATCCCTGTTAATGCAGCCTAGCACTGTGTTGGCTTTTTTGGCAGCTGCAGCACACTGCTGGCTCATACTGAAGTGATTGTCTACTAGGACTCCAAGATCCCTCTCACAGTTACTACTATTGAGCAAGGTACCACCTATACTATACCTGTGCATTTGTTTTTTCCTGCCTAAATGTAGAACCTTACTTTTTTCACCATTGAATTTCATTTTGTTAGATAGTGCCCAGTGTTCGAGTCTGTCCAGATCCTCCTGTATTTTAAGCCTATCTTCTGGAGTATTGGCTATTCCTACCAGCTTGGTGTCGTCTGCAAAACTGATGAGTTCCCCATCTAGCCCCTCATCCAAATCATTGATGAAGATGTTGAAGAGCACTGAGCCCAGAACAGAGCCCTGGGGCACCCCACTACACACTTCATCATTCATTACCAGTCAAAGAATCCCCTCCTCAGCACCTTGTGGAAGTTGGAGGCACCTACCTCCAACACCACTGAGTGTAGAAAGAGGACTCAATACAAAGTGGAATAAATACTGGGTTCTAGTTGAAGGGGCAAAGGGATGCAGTAACTGATCCAATTGAAAAACAACCCAGAATCTGAACAATCTGGAGAGAGACCTGGTATGTCCATGCCACTGAATTAATTCAGCAGTTCACTAACATTTCTTTGAAAAGCCATAACTAACCAAACACCGGGCCTCTACTCTGCGCCTCCTGAGGAATCCATAGATGAAGAGGTTAACCAGCCTTTATGGATAGATCCAGGGGGAGGTAGGACAGTTGATGACCTTCAACTATCCACTTCTGGTCTTCATGCCTTGAGGGTGAGGGGGGAGAAGCCTACTAATGCTTTAGATATTTTTCATCAACCTGGCTCAATGGTGAATTCAAATATGGGGGAGGAAGTTTCCTTTGAGATGGCTTCATTGCCTCCTCTACCAAATTCTCATGTGAACTCACATTCCATGAAGGAAGGGAAGAGCTGTTACGAAGATGCCATGGAAAAGAGGGGAGGGAACCATGCTGAAGGGGAGAATGATGTAGAAGAAGTGGCAGAACCTGGGTTGGAGTTAAAAGAATGACAAATGAATTAAGTCCAAGCTCCCTTGAATTTCATTGATCTTTATCACTGAAAATATTTCTTTGCATAGACATGAGTAGCAATAAATCAGTTTAATTGGACCTTCATGTGTGGATCTGATCTTTTACACTTGGGCTCAAGGTTGACTCAGCCTTCCATCCTTCCGAGGTAGGTAAAATGAGGACCCAGATTGTTGGGGGCAATTAAGCTGACTTTGTAATAATGCCGCTTGGGGTGCGTGTGAAAGCCCTAATAAGCAGGCATATACATAGAATGAAGGCTACTGCTAAGCTTGTAAGCCGCCCTGAGTCTTCGGAGAAGGGCGGGATATAAATAGAATTTAAAAAAAAAAAGATTACATTTATCAGGCCAATAGGCTGTCCTAAGTCACAAATAATCTTTATGCTCAGTTTCACAGCAGCAATGTTTTTCAGTGGCAGTGTCTGCAACCATTTTTGTTATTATTTATAGTCTTACTCTTTTGCTTGTTTCCCTTCTTCTTATGTTCCTTCTATTTTCCTCCTAATATATATGATATTTCCTTTAATTTGCTCGTAATGACTCTGAGAGGGAGAAAAACAATCTTGTCTTCCCAGGTGAATAGATTTTCTTTTAGCAGATAGTTCTGGCAAACAAGAACTGGAGAATAATTAGATCTGGCATTCCCCACCTTCCACCCATTTCTTCAATCTGCCCAATTATACTGCCAGCTAGTTTACAGAAATTGTGGAACAGTTGGCTTCCTTAAATAATTAAGGGGAATGCAGATTTGTTCAGACTGATGTATTTGGATAACCTTAAATTGGCAAGAGGGAGAAGAGCCATTATCTTAGAATTTTAGGGTTGCCTGGGAAATATTGCTAGATGAAGACTTCCATGGAATAAATAGCTAGCCGAAGACAGTTCCATTAAAAGCAGAGCCAATGACTAAACACTGAGATAGGAATACCCAATGAGTAGACCAGCCCTTTGATAATTCTTTTCTGGACAAGGAAAGGAGTTAAGATCACCCAGAAGGGTTTCAGAGAGTTGCTGCTCATGAAGAGACAACATTGTCCAGTGGGTTTAGAGCTCTTGGGAAACAAGAGAATAGCTTTTTTTTTCTCAAGCTGCAATTAGTATAATGAAGCAAAATATTTTAATATTGGATATAATGAAGGATATTTTTGACCCAATCATGAATTTTAAGGGTATTTGCATGTATAAGCAGACTTTAAAAGAAGCTGTGGAATAGGAACAATTATTATTTGACATGACTGAGACTGTTTTGTATTCTGGTTTTCTTAACATCTCTTGAGGGCCAGATACAGTTCTTAGGCACATGTAATGTTAAAGGAAGAATTTCTTGTTACAAATCCTGTCAGCAAGTCAGCCACAGACAGTGGAGAAAAAGGCAAAAGCAGGAAAACATTACTTGCTGATAAGAACTTAGCTGAACAAAAGTGGCTTAATGATGCTGGACACGGTTGGTGCTCCATGTACAGTCAGGTTCCTGCTAGCTCTTAACTTTCCTAGTTGTGATGCCCATTTTCAATGCAGCTCCATGGTAGGGAGGGGAGGGAGGGGGCCTTGGATAATGCTGCAGGAAGAGCCATTCATTTTTCTTTCTGGTGCAAAGCCAGCTCGCCCTCCTGTGGCACATCTTGAGCATGTACCACGATAGAGCTGGTAAATTGGCAGCCAAATTACTATTCTGCAATAGCATTGTGATTTCCTGGCTAATGTAACAAATGTAATGTAAGTATGATGATGATAACAACAAGAACAAAACCAAATTCAAGGTCAAGCAGTCCAAGGCCAAGCCAAATATTTATGATGCCAAGTCTAGAGACAAAGTCTTAGTTAATTAACAAACTGTGGTTATAAATAACTAGACTCTAGACAAGAATAACAGAAGAAGAAGCCAAGTGTTCAAGTGGCTTCTAGCATGGGAAACATGTTATTGTGAGATTTAAATTTCCTCTCTGCTAAACATGTACAGGTGTCACCAATGCTTGAACATGGGTTTCACTCTTAGGTAAGGTGAAAAGATTCCAGGAGGAATACTGGGGGTGGGTGGGTGGGAGGAGGAGTAGTTAATTCCTGAAGCAGCCTGCATTGCAACTGAATCTGACTCCAGAGCTATACAGATTGATTTGAATGTGGATTTAAAAATGACACATGATAAGAATAACATGCAGAAGATGTTACACTGCACATGCAAAAGAAACTGGCTGATGTCTTAATGATTAAAAGCAATATATAAATAACAAATCAAAACAATGACCTGGATAATTTTCTTATATTGGATTTAAGTAGGCTTGTTAAAGCTTTGAAGAATTTTATGAGAGGGGACAAAAAAACAAATGAAAAGAAACCAAGTTCTAGGACAAGAAAAGAATATAGAGTTGTTTTATTTGATCAAGTTAAAATAGATACATTTATCTGTAGCAACCCTCAATGGACTTTTGCTGACATCAGGACTGAAATGATCAGTTTTTATAGATTTATTTATATATACAATATGGGATATAGGAAGGAGAAACATTGTATTTTAAGAGATGATGTTACTAAAAAAATTTATACTTGATATGACAAAGGTGAAAATCACTTATTTATACATATTTTTTTCTTTACTATATTTTATTATTCTACATTCAATATTCTTATTTTTTCTATTTTCTTTTTTCTTTCCTTTTTATTTTGTGAACCTTCATTTTTTTCTTTTTATTCTTTTTTAATTTATATTCTTTCTTTACAGGCGTAAATTATAATCCTTAATATAAGTGCTACAAATAAAAAAGGAAATAGTGATACACAATACCCCTTCCCTCCCTACTAAACCTTTCCTTATTAGTGACTTTAAAATAATAATTGGTTTAGCAGAAAACTATACTGAGTTCAAATGTGCTATTCCATTCCTCTTCCTACCTTGCCTCTGTTTCTTCAAATGCTCTGAAGGTAATAGTTAATCAAAATAAACATTTTTAACCCACCCTGAGACTACTTTTGGGTAGTGCCATAAAAAAGGAAATAAATACAGTTTAATAACATTATTGCTGAGGGCCAGCTTAAGACTACCTCATTCATGGTGTAGGGATGACATGAAGGCAACAACCTGGGGACACATCCACACACACAAACCCCCAATGTTTATGCAGCCCTCTGATAGTTTCCTTGTTGCCGATTCTTCATAGATAATCCACCTTTAATGAAGGTGAACATAATACAACTGAAGACCTGATTATTCCATATGAGTGGCCAAATTTAGTTCTACCTGATTTTTCCTATATCTCTTCATCTTATTTAGTTGGAAACAATATTGTCCATTATATTTTTTTATAAAAAATCTTTTCTTCTCTGAATTCTATATTTTAATTATGAATTATGCAAAAACTATTTTTTTCTCTTGTCTCTTCTGAATCTATTATAAATTAACTTCAGTAGATGAACCTAAATTAGAAGTTTGTGAGTACGTATGGAGTAACAAAATCTCCAAGTATGTGGGCATTACTTTGCCTTATTGTATAAAGTTTTATTGTGTAGGCTCCTCCCCACCCTCAGCAAAAAGAAAAAAAATCAACATTTTTCTAAAGAAAAAGTGTTCCCTTATGCTTATCTTTTTTTGTTTTAAATCTGTTATTCTCATTTCCCTATAAAGACATTGCCAAACCAGCTAAGTTATTATTTCTGCAAAATAAGTGCCCATGAGCATCCCATACATTGAGGACATGTGTACTACCTGCCAAGACTAAAGTCTATTGTTTTTTCTTAAAGGGGGAGATGAACAATAGAATGAGGTGAAAGAAATATGGAGCATCCTTCCAGGAAGACACTTTATGTTCAAAGACTCCTCTTTTCTCCTCAAAGAATGGCAGAACCCACATTTTTCATGCAACGATGTGGGATTCAAAAGTAGCATTTCCTACCAGATGAACTGCCTCATCCTTCAAGGACAAGCCCATCCTACTCGTGCTGGACTCCATCTGTCAGGATCCAGAAGAAAAACCTTCTCTGCTGCAGCACCTGCCTTTTGGAACATCTTATCATCCTGCTTCCACTCTCCTATTATTCTGCAAAAGTCAAAAACCTGGCTCTGCTGGTTGGCCTGGGGTCCAAATGTGGGACTTCCATGCTGGAGGTGGTGCTGGCAGATTCTTCTTGCCCACCTTGTTCTCTCCTCTCTACCTATCCATCTTTCTTTTTTGATAATCATATAGTTGTCAAGGTTCTGACTAGTGAACCCAACCAAGCAAACATCTCTGAGATTTTTCAGGCTCTTAATGGAAAACTTTATTGAGTACGCTATATCAGCACATATGAAAGTAAAACCAGGTCTGACCAGACACCACCCAACTCACTATAGTACAAGCATTGACTTCCTCCTTCCTCTGGGTCAGGTCAAAGTTGCCCAATCAAGCTGAAAGATCCAGTCAGACACCTGGCAATTGTCCTTGGTTCTCACAGTCTGCTTTCTTAATCTTTGAAGTCTGCATTCTGAATCTCTTTCCTCTTCCCCCACCCCGGACTTGTTGGCAAGTTGAGAAGCAATGTCCATCGCATCAGCAAGGCTGGGCTTTGAGACTTGACAATAGTTGCATTTCTCATTGTGTTCTTTTTAATTGTTTATTTTATTATTCAATTTTCTTACTTCTGTTATGTTCACACTTCTTTCATTTCTTCTTCATTGTTGTAAGCTGCCTAGAGTAGCCCCACAGTGAGGTAGGCAGCAAATAAAATTAACAACTAAGTAAATAATAAATTTCCTGTTGAAGTTAGAAAAAAGAAATTCCTAAAAGTTTCAAGAGATGCTTCCACTGCTTCCTCTAAATCTCTGTAGTATATAAATAAATGCTACAAGTTATTATGAAATCCCAAAGTTCTCTCACTGAAAGGAGATTACAGTCAATAGTTTTGTCATAGAGATCTGAAGAACATATAACAAATATTAATATGAAATGAACATTAGCTTCCGACTTTATGGGCTCTTATTTTTTTCCCTGATAATATATAATAACCAGCTTTACTTTTCAGATTTTGTCTAGTTTTATGTTTATTTGTGCAGTACATGGTCCCAAGAAAAATTAAATTATTCAGCTGATTTTCTGCATCAGCCATGGGACTTGATCTCCAAAGGCTTATGCAAACAAATTCATTTCATTCCATTTATTCTAGCCTTTTCTCTTTGATAGCTGCTGGTATTAAGTAGCAGTTCACCCTCCTGAAAAAAAAATGCATCATTGGCTGGGGCTTGACTTTCCATTGCTTCAGTTTTGTGTAAGTTATAATGGCAATTTGATGCTTGAGGCTTTTAAAAATACATTTATGTCTAATAGCTACATTATGCAGATATGTTCACACATGGGAAAAAAGACTTTATAACACATTTATATGGATATGCTTCTGTAGAAATTTAAGAATGAGAGTTTAAGTATGAATTGCTCACAGGGAAAAATATTCCAGTAATCCATAAAATGCTAAAGATCTGTAATGAAAACTATTTTATATAGTATTGAACAATGATTTGTAACCTTTCTCTAGATTTAGGGTTGCCTGGGGAAAGAAATGGAGCATTGTCATGCACCAATGATAGCAGGTACTTATATAACATTCTCATCAATCTGCAGTTAGGTTATCAAGAATACATGAAAGTACCATTTAGAGCAGGAGGTCTTGTCACCAAAAATATGTAGCAAGTGCAGAAAGGATTGATAATTCTTTTTGGGTTCACATAATTTTTAGAAGGTTCAGGCAACTTTGACATATGTAAGGGTTAAAAGGAAATCCAAGACCAATTACAGATAATTGTATTCAGTGATTAGACTTGTGTTTCCTTTAAATCCTAACCATAGTTCTGTCCTTACAGTGTTAATAATGCAGAGCATGTGATTATACTCTGCTCTAATTATTGTAAGTTATCAGTCATAGGTCAGTAAGATGGGTGGGATATAAATTTAATAAATAAATAAACAAATTCAATAAAATCAACACTGTTGTCAAACTTGCTTTGCTTATCTTTGCTTTCCATTTTCAATATGTATAAATAACATTAAGTAACAATAGTGATATTAATAAGAGTAATTGACCTAAGGCTTAAACATTTTTAATACAGAATACAGCCTGCAGTGGTTTTCTAATGGATTTGCTCAGTTTTGAATAAAGAAATCAAATGCTATTATGTTTATTAACACTGGAATATTTTAAAATATTTAAAATAAACCATAATTAAGATTGCTAAAAAAAATTCTCTTATTGAATAGTCACTGGGTTAAGGTTGTTAAACATTAGAGCATTAATAATGTTTATCAGTTTTGTATAAATGCCAGAGAATCAAAATAAATATGATATACAATGTAACTTTTACAATTTAATAAATAAGTAAAAATCAATAATTTATTAAAGACACTGTGAAAAGAAAAATGGCTGATGTATATAATGACAAGCAATACTTTTAATTATTCTATTTGTGTAAGAAATACCAATCAAACTCTTAAAATATGATACAAATACAATTTGAAATTTGCCTTCGAAAACAGAGTCCTACACAACTGGGTTCCTATCATAAAATAATATTTCTTTTCAGGAAAAGGGAAATTTTCTTTGTTTTCCTATTCCAGAACTCCAAATTAGGTTGCAGGGGTAAAATGGATCCATTTTATTCTTATGGATGGGATCACTGGATATATATATATATATATATATATATATATATATATATATATATATATATATATATATATATATATATATACAACTGTTTAATAAAGTTAGCTTTCATTGGGTAATTGCCGACGTCATCAGAGTGGAATGCCAGAGGTTCAAAAGCCTCCCGATAAGACCAACTGCTTCTGTGCTCTGCTCATGGAATGTGCCACCAGTCTACCCACCCCAGCTAATCATATTGCTTCTAGTTGTTTCGCATCCATCTGCATATTCGTGAGTTCAGGAATCCTCGCCTCTCCTGTTGTCACTCTCTTTGCCTGCTTTGGGCGTGGCTGGATACCTGTTGCCATGGGATGGTTTTCCAATGTTTCCTGTCCTATGGCCACCCTCCCATTGTGTGTGTAGCATCCCACCTCCCATCATTAGATCTTGCGTGGATCATATTGGGGATTGCACAGAAGCAGTTGGTCTTATCGGCAGGCTTTTGAACCTCTGGCATTCCACTCTGACGATGTCGGCAGTTAGCTGACAAAAGCTAAGTTTATTAAACAGTTGTTGTTTTTTAATATTATCTCGGTGTTCAACTATTTTTCTCAACATGAATATACCTGGGATTCACATTTTAGTGTAAGTGTGTGTGTGTGTGTGTGTGTGTGTGTGTACACACACACACACACACACACTTTGCTTGCACAAACACAAAGCCGAAACGTCGCCAAGACACTCTCAATCTTACACAGGAAAAGACCTGAATACGCCAAGACCTACATACCTGTACCCGTGAAAATCTATGAAAACAAACAAATATATATATATAAATTTATGCTTGAAATTGTACAAGAAATAGATTTATCTTGCATGCTACTGGGCCACTCTATTTTGTCCTAATATTTTTGTGCTGTCAAATGTATCAGATAGCCATAAGCTTTGTTATAAGTGCACCATCCAGATTAAAAGGGAAAACAGTTTTGCTAAAGGAGTGGAATAATGGTTCATACTGCTACAATGCTTAGATAAATATATACAATTTATTTACCCTGCTGCTTTGCCTCTTTATCTGATTAGGAAAAAGAAAAGTTGTGCCTTTCAAAATGAAAGACTTTTATTGCAGCATCCTTAGCAATATCTTTATGAGACAATAATGCTGAGCAATGATAAAGTCATATTACACATAATGAATATAAATGAAAGATAATAGTTAGCTAAATAATTTGTGCTCCATAGATGTATGAAACCCTAATTTAAAAACTTAGCTGAACCAAAGGGAATTTCAGTGTGAAATAACCTAGAGCTAGAAAGAATCATTTTGATGAATTGGGCTATATTAAAGAGGTTTCACTATTTTTTTCACCCCTCAGCAACAGAAAAAAGATAGAACTTTCATGTTAAGAGAGTAATATTTTTATCTTCAGAAAAAATGAAAAATTAGAGCCTGCTCCTCGAGGGGAGAACCTTCCATTAAAAAGCGTTGGTTCCTTTAGACTCAATTTCAGCATAAAAAGGTTTTCATGCTAAACTAAGGAAAAAAATAGTGCAAAAGTTCGTTTTGTTCATTTGCTCTAGGGAAAAGTGAAAGATAAAACACACATGGCCCTTGGTATTCCTATCACTGTTGGTTTGATGACATAAGAGTCTGATTGGTCTTTCTTACTCATCTGAAGAGACAAGAGGAATAATTAAAGTTGCTGTTAAGTCATTACATACTTAAGCCATTTGAATCTTTAAAGTATTTATAGACAGTTTTTTCCTCAATATTATCATTCTCCCCTTAGTAGTGACACAGTGCAGGTATTACTACATTCACAGATGCTAAAAATTTTCAGTAGAAGCAGGCATTTATTTTATGGTTTGGAATCTAACACTTCTAAAGATGATTAGATAACCTGTGCCACACTAAGTGATCATTTCAGAAATATTTCCTTACCTAAAAAGAGAAACAGAATGACCATAGGTGGGCAAAAAAGCAGAGGGAACAACTATTAACCTCTTGCCCATTTCCCCATTAAGTTTCCTTGTGGAAACTTCCTTCCTTCCTTCCTTCCTTCCTTCCTTCCTTCCTTCCTTCCTTCCTCCCTCCCTCCCTCCCTCCCTCCCTCCCTCCTGACTTCTCAATTCACTTTGCTTGTGGGAAGCTTGCACAAGCAGAAAGCTCATCCTGCAGGAGAGGCAAGTGGCTCCTGCAGGATGGGGGAGGAGCAAAGGGGTGCCTGCGCGTACCTGTTGGGAATGGTACGTGGGGGTGCATAAGAGGTACCATGTGGGTCTGGAAAGGGGTGCAGGAGTGCACAAGAGATGCCTCATGAATCAAGGAACATATGCAGGTGGGTCCCCTATGCAGGGAAGGGTGCATGGGCTGCACAAGAGGTGCTGTGCAATTTTGGAAGAGTGCATGGCGAGGTGGTGCAGGTCAAGATGAGTGTGTGGGGGCAGATCATGGAAGTTTATGAGAACAGCAGCACATGTTGTGGAATGCATGCTAGGGCATAAGTTGGTTTGTGGGGGTATACAAAAGGTGCTAAATTAGTCAGGGGAAATGAATGGGAGGACAGGGTATGGGTTAAGGAAGCACACAGGGGAGTGCAGTAGGCAGAGAAAGTTGTGTGAGGGCTCCTTTCCTTTCCCTCCCTCCATTCCTTTATCTTTCCTTCCCAGCAGGTAGGTTAATGGTTGCTACTGGACCAGGGATTGTAATGAAATTTGTGAGTGACCTTGGGGGAGAAGGGAAAGAAATGCTGCCTAAGAAAGAATCCAACAGGGGAGGAAGGAGCCCCCAGTGGCTTAGCAATTAAAGAAGTTTAAGAAAGACCCAGACTTAATCAATTAAAGGTGGTGGTGGGAAGTTTGTGCCATCAGGTTTGCACAATTCTGTTGAGGTAGCCTTTTAATAGTAGAATTAGTTCAGCTAGTCCTGTTTCCTGGACTAGAAGCCTCCCAGCAAAACTGTAGCAGCAGCAGTCCAGCAGCACTGAAGCAGCCACAACTTCCCCAAATTTCATTCCCTGGATTTTGGATGCATTCTGTAAATTAGTCCATTTGAGGTACCTTGGTTCAAAAATAGTTTTGCCCAGTTAAAGATTATAGGAATGAAAATGTTAGTGGTATATAGATTAGGGAACTAAATTGAAAGGGAACAAATTTAGGCTTTCTATAATTTTTGCATGGCCCTTTGGGTCCAGATCCATTATTATACTTTAAATGATATAAGTTAAGTAGTATTTAAATACAGTTCACAGTCTTGCCATAACATCCTTAACATCCATTAAGAGATCTATCAATCAGCATATTTTCTCTACATAAAAAGGCAGTTAGCCTTTAATCTATTCAGTTTCTTTTAATATCATCTAAATTCTATCCTTTGCTACTCCTGATGATATATATTTGTCTATTTTAACTTTGTTCAGTGTACTTCCTGTTTTTCAGTTCCAAATCTCTCCACATTTAGTTTCAATGGATGAAAATTGGTTTGCCTATTGCAAGTGACTGATTTGTCTATTTATACCTCAAGCTTCTATTATTTCATTTTTCCTATGTCACATTTTAAATACAGCATTTCAAAAATTTCATGTTTCATCAGTGATGGACACTATGGAAATGCCTGGTATTTTCCATTTTAACTAGACAGTTCCTTGTCAGACTTTATAGCAACAAACTGTGTATTTTATGTGTGCAGTCTGACTGCATGCAAATTCTCCAGCTGTGTTTATTTGTAGGTAACAGTTTGTTATGTTGTCAAGGTACCAGGCTATATTATGACTGGCATCTTTGATATAAAGCTAAAATGATGGCTTTTAAAAGTGGGAAACAGTTATCTACTTTCTCACTTGCTGTGCTTTTTGTCCCCAGATTTTTATACAATAACGTGTTCACTATTTACTTCTCCCTCTCTCTTTTTTTCTGTCTCGTCACACAAACACATGACATATGCCCCAAATAAAAGTTTAATTGTTGATAAAACTGTTCCTTACTATACCATTTACACAGGAACAAATGTATTTCACATTTTAAAGACTGTTAAACCATATTTTGTTAATTTGTCCACATAATTTAAATGATGAAATAAATTAAGTAGTATCCACATACATTTATGGATACATAAATGTATTACTTTTTATGATGTCACAAGTCTCTTTTGGCTGTTCCTTGGGTAAAATCCATACGTATTACTGGGCAAGACTATTGTTTCTTCTGCCCCATTATTGTCTATGGCAGGGTGGGGAACTATGGCCCTTTTATAACTTGTGGACTTCAGCTGCCAGAATTCCTTGCTGACTCAGGCATTCTGGGAGTTAAAGTCCACAAATCATGAAGAGGGCTATAGTTCTCCACCTCTTGTTTATGGAGAATAGTAAGAACCTCTCATTTCAAGTAAGAATTTTCCTAGCTTAGTTAACTGAATCTGAGATCTTTATGTATATGTATGTATGTATGTATGAAGTGTGAGTCAATATCTCAAATATTTCATATAGAGTTCACATCAAAATGCTAATTCAAATGTAACACAATTAGATAGTTCTCTTGCTTGGTTGATTTTTCAGAATATTTTTTTTCTTGAACTATGTCTTTTTAAAAGAGTTTACTCTGTTGTCTCTTTTGAATTCATGTGATGTTGCTGTCCAAACTAACTTCCCACACTCTTATTACTAGCTAGCAAAGTGATTTCTCAGCCTTCATGATAAGAACAACCTCATCAGTAAAATACCTGAGATTACAGCATCTGTTTCCCTTCATTTAAATTCCAGCCTGGCAACCCTTCAGATCGACGTGTCTCTCGGTGTCCTGAAAAAATAAAATATATATTTGAGGATAAATTCCTAGCCCATGAAAAGTAACCATCCACCATATCTCTCTCCTTTGTGGAGGCATATCACTCTGCAGTTCCCTTTCTTCCTTTCTGCTATCAAAACTGTTACTTGCTGATGACATGAGAAACAGAACAGCAGGTGATCTTATTTTAAAAGTAATAAGCTGCAGATTGTTTAGGAATTTGTAGCATCTTTCTAAAGTTTAAGTACAAGTGGTGGTTTTATAGTGTTTCATGTTGACTATTTAAAAAGCTCATATTCTTTTTCAAGCTAGAACAATTATAAAAGCACTTCTATGACTTAATGCATTTGGGGAATCACATTTATCACTACATTTTATAGCAGGCATGTCAAACTGCCAGGCTGAGGGCTGGATGCATCATACTGAAACTGCACCCACCCCGTTGCTGGCAATGGGGAAAAAGTCACGATACATCATGCGACATCATGTGACATTGAAAGTTTGACATGCCTGGTGTAGAGGGTTAAGGCATCAGGCTAGAAACCCAGAGACTATGAGTTCTAGTCCCACCTTAGGTGCAAAGCCAGCTGGGTGACCTTAGGCTAATCACTTTT
This sequence comes from Vipera berus, assembly GCF_964194415.1. Taxonomy (NCBI): domain Eukaryota; kingdom Metazoa; phylum Chordata; class Lepidosauria; order Squamata; family Viperidae; genus Vipera; species Vipera berus. The sequence continues at coordinate 43,910 of NW_027673572.1, forward strand.
TCTCAGTACTATGAAGTAGGCAATGGCAAACCACTTCTGAAAACCTTGCCAGGCAGTCTCTGAGAATAAGACACAATTAAATGGCAGAAAACACACACACACACACACACACACACACACACAGAGAGAGAGAGAGAGAGAGAGAGAGAGAGAGAGAGAGAGAGAGAGAGAGAGAGAGAGAGAGAGAAAGCTACTTTTTTCATGGAATTAGATTCTGTTCCCTGAACTCAGTAGTATAGTGTCTTCTGCAGAAATAAACTTGGTGTTTGTTTGTTTTTTAATAAATATAATCACACCATCCAGAGTCTTAATGGAGTCAAGCAGTCTACACATGACATCAATCAATCAGTCCAAAGCACACAAGTCTCACAAATGAGATCTGCTGGTTGAGGATGAGATTGGGAAGGGGGAGAGAAGAAGTGTTCCACTTAACATTTGATAGTTTGCTGTCCAAAGAATATGACAATGATATAAGAAAAACAAGGAGCAATTATTAATGATTTTTCACCTTTGGGAACCAGAAGGTTTAAAGCAGGATTCAGTACTTATACATCTTCTTTGAATGTGAGCAACTGCATTTCTGACTGGATTGCTTTCTACTTTTCTACTCAGTCCTGCAAACAACAACAATGCTACTAGCAAATGCAGTCAGTTTTAGAACTTTAGCAAAATTGCCACAAAACAAAATAAAAAAGCAAGAATAGGACTATATTGTGCCTTGCAATAATTATCCAAGTTTCAATGTTTATCTTGCAGGACAGTAAAATAATTTGAAGTCCAGACTTTACATGCTCTATTCAGTAGAGACTGGGGTATCTAAGGTTTCATAGAAAACATCCAATGGATATTGAAAAGGTTAAGAGAATTACCAAATAAAGTATGAATATCTCTTAGAAATATTAGGCCACTTTGTCTGCCTTTTGAAGAATTTGTACAATAACCGGAAAGTAATAAGAACAATGGAAAATGGAATAACTAGAAGGTTCAAAATAAATGTGCCAAGGATTTATTCTATCACCTTAACATATGTAGAATATATAATGAGAAATGCAAGGCTAAAAACTGAAATGGGAGTTAAAATTGTTAAAAGAAAATGAACAATCTTCGGTATGCTGATGATACTACTTCGATGGTTAGGAAGGCAAAAGAATAAAAGTTGGCTAGATACCATCACTGATGACATAAACATATACCTACTCAACAAGTAGATATTGATTGGCAGTCTTGATTAAATGAAGTGATAGCTGGAAGAAACTGAATATATTCCAACCAGTGAGTTTTAAAAGAATATTAAGAATATGTCTTTTAACCATGAATGTATGTTAGGAAAATGCACATTAAAATAAATAGTTGGATTTTAGTTGCATAGCTATCCTAATTATCAGCACATTAGGAAATATAAAGCATAAAGCAAGTAGATTATATTCTAGTTGCAAAAAAAAAAAGAAAATATTCTGGCACCTAGAATATTACTTTAGTAATGTGGGCATTACATTTCCAGTTACATTTGGATTCCCTAACCTGCTCTTGCTACTGTATGCATGTAAAATTATCTTTTCAGTTTTTACACTCGATTATCACTCTCCTCTTCTTATTCCTCCTCCTCCTCTTCTGATATTTCTGAAATCTGACACATGTTTTTAAGGAATGCATATTTTAAAATAACATGTTTTAAAACAGATGTTAAAGCATGAAGAGGAATCCATGGCCTTGGCGTTGTTATGAGAAGCATGACCAATATATAGGATTATTGCTCCTTTTTATTTTTATTTTCACATAATAATATATTTCTCTGAGGAAACAATTTTAACAACTTAAGAATAAGGAAATATGCAAGGATGAAACCTGCAAAGGGTAAGGTATTCATTTTTCAAATCCATTGAACTTTCTTACTCTATGGGTACAGTGCTATGCAAGACATTTATGAATTACAAACATCTGCTGGTTTTGTCATCATTTTTGATTCAAGATTCAAATCCAACTATATTGCTTGTTGTACTGGACAATGGTTAGTTGTTGTCTGTTTGCTTGCAAGATATCTGTTGCCAAACCTGGATAACTTCCTTCTTAAACATCTCTAGACTTAAAGACAGTCTTAGAAACATTTATATGAATTATTTGTAGATTAGAGTCAGTGATGAGGTTTTATCCCCCTTTAATGAAAGGAAAATGTCAAAGGGATCTTTCGGATTTTTTTTAAGCTAGATATTAGCAATGCTGTTATGGAATTGGCAAAATCATGTGTTTTTCTTGTACTTATGCAGCAGATTATCTTCTTTGATTGAAAGCTAAATGCTTTAAGGTAAACAGCATTAAAAGCAGTTTCAAAACTACATAGAAAAGTCTTCTGAAAAGCTAAAACTCAGTGAGCTGCTTCTTAATAAGAAATGTTAGCATTGTCCCTAGTTTAAAAACAGATTAACCATGTCAGGATAATCTTGATAACCAGTTAATTTAAAGTAATGCAAAGTGAAGAGAATTTTAATGGGTACATTTTCCCCCAATATCCTAGAGTTGGGACAAATTCTGTTTGGGGAAATTTTCTTTAATTCTACAATTTTTAAATATATAGAAATTGTCTTGGCTTTGGAATGCGGTCAATGCAATTTGACAAAGAGTATTGCTTAATATTCATATCTGGAAGTCCATATTGTTTGTGCTTCCATGCATTAGATTTGGCTAGTAGAGAAACAAAGCTCCTTTAAAACATACGTGAAGATTGTGTTCCATTGCATGAAGTTTTGATACAGATTAAATTGATTCAGCATGCTATGCCTCTGACTAATTTGTTTCTACTTTATCAAGTATGGAGTTATATTTTTTTAAAAAAATAATTCTATTCATAACATAGGTCTAGGTTGCATTAACAGAGGGATAGAATCAAGATCATGTGAAGTGTTAATACCACTTTATAATGTAAGACCACACTTGAAATACTGCATCCAGTTTTGGTCACCAAGATGTAAAAAAGATGTGGAGACTCTAGAAAGAGTGCAGAGAAAAACAACAAAGATGATTAGGGGACTAGAGGCTAAAACATCTAAAGAATGGTTGCTGGAATTGGGTATGACTAGTTTAATGAAAAGAAGGACTAAGGATGACATGATAGCAGTGTTCCAATATCTATTCTCCAAAGCACCTGAAGGCAGGACAAGAAGCAATGGATGGAAACTAATCAAGGAGAGAAACAAGCTAGAACTAAGAAGAAATTTCCTGACTGCTAGAATAATTAATCAGTGGAAAAATGTATCTCTAGAAGTTGTGAATGTTCCGACACTGGAAGTTTTTAAGAAGAGATTGGACAACCATTTGCCTGAAATGGAACAGGGTTTCCTGCCTGAGTTGGACTAGAAGACCTTCAAGGTCCCTTCCAACTCTGTTATTCTGTTCTGTTCTGTTCCGTTCTGTTCTATTCTATTCTAAAAGTGAGATGAATGTACTTCTTAATTCTGTAAACTATTATCATCAGTACTTTTTTATCTGTATAAACCTTCGCCAATCTAATATCCTCCATATGTGCTTGAGCACAGTTCCCATAACACTCAGTCTTCAGGCCTGTAGTCATATTGGCTATGATTGGCATAAGATGTAGAGTAACACAAATGTTGTTAACAGGTTTCATCTAAATTTGTTCCAACTAAAAAACTCCATCCTAATAATATCTCTTTGGGCATTACACTCTTATTCATATTTGATATAATATTGAGATTTACTATAGTAGTGATTGCTACAAGATCAGTGACTCTTTTATCTTCTATTGAGTTTGTAATAACATGAGAGATAGATACATTATAAAGATCTGAAAAGTTTATCCACTTTCTGTCATTTGAATAAGGAAAATTTGTAAACAATATCAGGACTGTTGGCTAAGCAACCATCTGAAAAAGATCATATAAAATGGAATCACTGCTAAACACTGTCCAAAAATACAACCAATATATTACAGGGGATGTGTTCTGGATAAATATGCCATGTTCGCCGTCAACAGAGAAAAAAAGTGAAAACTGGAATAACCAAGATGTCCAATGAAAAACATCAGGAGTCTCAGCAGAGAAAAATAGTGAAAACTGGAATAAACAAGATGCCCAATGGAAAACATCAGGAGTCTGGATGAAAATCACTACAAATACCTGGGCATGCTTCAAACTGACAACATGACATACTTGACACACTGAAGTCAAAAGAAAGATTGGTAGACCAGAAAAATGAGGACAATAAATCATGGCCTTCATCTACACAGTGGCATTGACAGACTCTATTTACCAAGGAACATAGGTGGGTGTAGAATGTTGCAACTGCATCAGACAGTTGAAGAAGAAAAAAGAACATTGGAAGAATATTTAAAGGACAGTGAAGAAGATGCACTGAAGCTGGTACACCAGGAAGCCTAACTGAGTATTAGAAAGACCAAATTGTCTTACAAGAAAGACCAAATGAAAAAAATAGAAAAGATACATGGCAAGGCAAAGTATTACATGGCCAGTGAATTAAAAAAAAATAGCAGATAAAGCATATAACAATAAGACCTGGCAATGGTTAAGAGAATGAAAATTGAAGAAAAAGACAGAAGGGATAATTCTGGGTGCATAAAACCAAGCCTTAAGAACAACATACAAATCCAGAATTGAAAAGACACCATCAGATAGCAAATGCCACCTCTACAAAGAAGCTGAAGAAACAGTGAACCAGCATGATAAAGTAGCAAGAATGGTACATTGGAAGATCTGCAAGAAATACTCCCTACCCGTAAGCAAGGACTGCTGAGACTACAAAATAGACAAAACAATAGTAAATGAAGTGCTCTATGACTTTAGAATTCAAACAGAGGAGCACCTGCTGCATAAGATCTCAGACATAACATTTGTTGATAAGAAAGACAAAAAAAGCAGCTGGTTAATGGAAACGGCAGTATTTGGAGATAGCTGAATGGAAGAGAAAGAACAGGAGAAAATAAGAAAATACAAAGAGCTGCAAGTAGAAATAGCACAAGTGTGGCAAAAGAAAGCAAATATAGTACCAAAAGTAATAGGTGCTTTGAGTGCAATCCTAACCCTACATCACTTGAATACCATGAGTCAATTGCGAAAGGCAGCTTTTCTTGGAATAGCTTACATCCTGTAATTATAGTTTTAACACTATCCCACATCCTTGGAAAGAACTCAATCGGTGGACAAAATTGCCAAATCCAATCTAAACATCTGAATGACTATTTGACAAACCAGAACAATAATAAGTGTGTATATATTCAGCAGCTCACTTTAGTTCTATGTACATCAATAGATAGATAGGGAAAGATGCCTTTCTAAATATTTGTAATTTAAGTTTTGATCAGACGGAACATTTCCATATGTGGCAGCAGCAAGACTACCAGACAGTACCAAGATTCTGTTTATTCTGTAAATAACATATTGCAAAAATAGAGGGTGAACATTTATTTCATATATGTCAGGAAAGCAAAAAATATCCCAAATCAAACATTAGTGTGTTACTCCCCTCCCCCTTTAGCAAATTTTAGTATGAATTTGCTTCAATTATCATGAGGAAGTGGTTATAAAACAACAATATTGTCAGCAATCAATTTTTAGACATGAGAAGGAAGAAGTATCCATATTAACTTGACCTTATTCTAAATCACTGAACTTGTACTTGTTGCTTTACATGATTCTCATCCACTTCTCTTGAAAATAAATTAGTAGCTTCTATAAAGTAAACTTCCTATTCTTAACTGGTTTGTCATATAACCAAATCTGATTGGTTCAGCTTAATATAAGAAGAAAAAGGAAGGATGACATTGAAAATAAATGCCTTTCCTATCTTAGGTAAGTATACCTCAAAAGTTGGCAGGGAGATGTAACTCTTGAACAGTTTTTGGTGAATAGTTCGTGATTAGCCTCCTTAAGAACCACATTGAAAAAGCTTTTTATATTCTCTATAAGTAAAACATGGTGAAATTGGAACATGAGATGAACAAGGAACATGAGATAAAGTAAATATGAGCATTTTATTTTGCTGAAAAGGAGCTTTTGGGGAGACAAAGATCACTAGCCAATGAGAGAAAATGCTATAAATCATGTTTGTGGCTATATCCAAGATTTCCTAATTATTTTCTGCGAATTGTGGTGAAGATTTGAACAGTTTATTTTTTTAAAAAAATGTGTTACTCTTACATTAAGAATACTTTGTTCATGCTACAAAATGGTGGAAAACAATATTGTTAATTCTGGAAGTGTGCAAGTCTCGGAAAACAAAGCATGGAACTGCAATCTTGCACTGTCTGCTCTAGGGTGGAAATGAAAACTCATTGAGGTGTAATTGCTGCTCTTCTTCTCCCCCAAGTAGTCTTACAGTGATATAAGAAATAAGATATAGAAAATTACACTATTAATACTATGGATATAGAAGTCAATCACTAAGGAATTGTTGGACTATTGTATTCTAAAATATATTTTTCTTGTATTATCTTTGTTTCCATAGCTATACCTTCTTTCTTGGAATTCATACAATTTATTAGATTTCTTATTGTGCCAAAGCACACAGAACAGAACATGATCTCTCAGTATTACTGTTTTTTTTTCAGACTTCCTGCATTCCTTTCTTGTTTGGGCTGGAAATGTCTTAACTGTAGCTGATATTAAACAACTTTGGGTTATTCCATGTTGCAGTCAAAGGTACAATATTGGAGAACAGGGAATCTACTAGCTTTGAAAAAGATAGTTTGTTTTTATAGTCTGTCCAATTAAAAGTATTTTTATACTTAGACAAGAGAGCACTGTGCTACAATGGCTTCCTTTTGTCTCAGAGTAGCCATCTTCTTTGCCTAATAATAAGGTCAAAGAAATCTAAACAGTTACAAAAGACTAAAGCATGAAGGCATAAATCATGAGCTGTTTTATAACATACAGTACATGTGTGTGTGTTTTTGTGTGTCTGTGTGTAGAGAAAAAAATATGTACATAAAAAATAGGAAAAACAGGAGAATGAAATATTATAATTCAAAAAGTGAGCCTTCCTAATGGAATGTATGAATGATAAAGGGGATAGATGGAAGACATGCTGCTAGGAAACAATCAGACCAGAGAGACAGGAACTCCAGTCAGTTAACTAACAGAGAAAGTTAGGAAGGATCCCACTTATGGATTAAGTAGTTAAAAGTAGAGGCAGGAAGTTTGTGCCTTCAGACTTGCAAGATTCTGTTAATACAGGGGGGTCAAACTGCCAGCCCGTGGGCCGGTTTCATCATACTGAAGTCGTGCCCACTCCATTGCCGGCAATGCAAAAAGAGTCGTGATACGTCGTCACATGATGTGGTGAGTTTGACACCCGTGTGTTAATATATCCTTACAATTGAGGAGCACATGACATGGATTTTGTAACTTGCTAACATAGTTACTTTGTATTTAAATTTGATTTATTTTCTATCTTTTAAAATGATGCTCAGATTTATTAACTTTTAAAATTTCTAAACTGAGAAACAGGCTGGAGACTAGCTCCAGGTAAGAAAAAAAGTTTGTTAGTACAAATTGGGGTCTGGTTTATCATTTTTGTGAACTCCAAACAACATTTTTCCTTACAATTTATGTCCCTTATGTCAGACCTCATTTTAATAGACGTGTGATATTATGGGATGCAAATATGTGACATGTTTGACTACATGTAATTGACTTCCTATGCAAAGGTTATTTTTATCCTCTCCAATCAACATTTTCATTGTTGTGCTAACAATAAAAAGGAATGTAACATGGGGTTCTCTCTCTCCTTTTTCATAGAAAGATCCCACTTTTTCAGAATACCCTAATAAACTGCTTTTAAATGATCTTCCAACTCGGTTGCTTGTTGTTGTTGTTAGTTGCGAAGTCGTGTCCGACCCATCGCGACCCTATGGACAATGTTCCTCCAGGCCTTCCTGTCCTCTACCATCTTCTGGAGTCCATCTAGGCTCACGCCTACTGCTTCAGTGACTCCATCCAGCCACCTCATTCTCTGTCGTCCCCTTCTTCTATTGCCCTCAATCTTTCCCAGCATTAGGCTCTTCTCCAGTGAGTCCTTCCTTCTCATTAGGTGGCCAAAGTATTTGAGTTTTAGCTTCAGGATCTGGCCTTCTAAAGAGCAGTCAGGGTTGATCTCCTCTAGGACTGACCGGTTTGATCGCCTTGCAGTCCAAGGAACTCGCAGGAGTCTTCTCCAGCACCAGAGTTCAAAGGCTTCAATTCTTTGGCGCTCAGCCTTTCTTATGGTCCAGCTTTCACTGCCATACATTGCCACTGGGAAGACCATAGCCTTGACTATACGCACTTTTGTTGACAGGGTGATGTCTCTGCTTTTTAGTGTGCTGTCTAGATTTGCCATGGCTTTCCTCCCCAGGAGCAAGCATCTTTTAATTTCTTGGCTACAGTCCCCATCTGCAGTGATCTTGGAGCCCAGGAAAATAAAATCTGTCACTACCTCCATTTCTTCCCCATCGATTTGCCAGGAATTGAGAGGGCCAGATGCCATGATCTTGGTTTTCTTAATGTTTAGTTTCAACCCAAGTTTTGCACTCTCCTTCTTCACCCGCAACAAGAGGCTCTTTAGTTCTTCTTCACTTTCTGCCATTAGAGTGGTATCATCTGCATCGGTTGCTTATTGAGAAGGTAAACCAAGGCAGAACTTAGAGCCAGATTTGGGTATCACAATAAAGTAGAATTGGTTTATCTTGTTATGTTTCCTGTGTAGTTTCTGTGGGAGGACTGACATATACAGAAGGAAATATTTCCCAAAACAAAGATGAATGTCCCAGATGCCAGGCCTATAGGATACTCGTCCATCCCAATTTTCATAAAAATTCCTTTTCTGGCTAGGCAATTCTAAAAATCTCACATTGGAGAAAACTTATCTCCTGTCCCAATGATGTGGCTAGTCAGATGAAATCAACCAGGACTTTTCACCAGGCCTACATTTCCTTTTGTAGGAAGGCCCATATCTCCCCAGAATAAAATATGCCATAGAATAAGAAAAGAAGCAGAATAGAATATTTCCTCTAAAGGAGAAGAGGAGAAAAATCTCCTAAACAAAGGCAGAAAGCAGCCTGCATGCAAAGCTTAAGGGAACTAAGTTTCATTCGTAAAACAATGTATACATTGTAAAAACCAGACCTGGCTAAATCAATCTCCAAATAGATGGCAGACTGGATCAGGAGCTGAAACTGACTATGCAATGAAATTAAATCAGGAAAACAGAACACTTAGGATTTACATTTTCCATTTCCTATTCAGGTGAACCGTAATCTCACATGCCATAATAGAAAATCTTGCAACAGCAATTAAGATACTATATCCAGTCTAAAGAACATAGAAGGAATACAATTTCATACAAATACCAACACACCAATAACAAAGAACTCAGAAACATACAAAAACTCACAACTCACAACCCCAATTTGCTAGCTGCCCCCAGGAATATTTGCTGTTGTCGCTGCTGTTACTGGGCCAATAAACCTCCTTTAACCTCCAACACTTTACACTCAATATTTTCCCCCGGACACAGGTTTATTATGAATGTTCCCAGAGTAGGGTTGAAAAATCACAGAGAATGGAATATCTAAATCTTGATGGCAAATATTGCAGTGGGCAGGGGCTTCTGCTAATTTCAGATTATTTTTAATGATTTTCGCAGCTGGGTTCATAAATCTATCCCTTTAAATATTATTATTCAAATGCATCCTGGTCAAACTCCTTTGCTGAGAAACAGGTCTCAGCTAGAGTGTATTAGCAGCCTTGCAAAATGGGCTAGGAGGGAGTTAGGAATGCAATGTGAAAAAAAGTATCAATATTCTTTATCTTCTAGTATCAGGATACCTATATGTGGTTTTATATTATTGGTGTGTGTGTGTGTGTGTGTGTGTGTGTGTGTGTGTGTGTACTGAAATGTGGCAGCAGTTTAATTTATCAACCCTTTAAAGCAACTTTAAAGCTTTAATTTTTATTTTTCCTGTTTCTCTTTTAAAGCAGGTATTAAGCCTGGGGCTATTGCCACAGAGCTTCTCAGAAGTTACTGTTTATTGTAGAAACAGAATGTGCTTTATCTTGAGATACTTAAGTCTGCTTCTTTGGTTGAACGAAAAGCATAGCTCTTCTCTACAGGTATTTCCTGAGGTGAAGGGTACTGAAGGCTGAACTATCCTGACAGCAGAAATCTGACCTGAGCAATTATTAATGAAGCGGGCTCAGTAACCATGGCAGAAAAAATATTTGCAAAAAAATGTGATAGGCAAAACTTGGTACCCAGCTAACCATATTGTACTCAGAGGAGCATTAAAGTATAGATGTGCCTGGTGAAAAAAAGCAGAAATATACTCTGACAAGTGAAGGCCAGGTGTAGTGATAAAAAAGTGAATTGTCAATCCTTAGTTCTCTATCTACACTGTTGCATATCTTGTAGTCATGAAGCACTGGAAAATCACTGCCATTGGACTGATACCTGTGCCAGAGAAAGCCTTGAGAATTTCAGCTGTGGATGGAAAGATGTTGGTTGCACCCAGTGACCCTGCGGAGCTTAGGACTGCCCCCAACCTCCGTTCATTCCGCCGGGACCTGAAGACCTGGCTCTTCGAGCTCTCTGGCCCAGGCTGAGAATATTTTTAATTTTAATTTTAACTGGGTTTTAATTTTCTCAGGGTTCTATTTAATCTCTTTTAATTTGTTTTAATGTTTGTATTGACTGTTTTTTAAATGCCCTGTAAACCGCCCTGAGTCCTTCGGGAAAGGGCGGTATATAAATCTAAATAAATAAATAAAATAAATAAATATGCTTGAAATGGCTTGACCCACTCATGAGAGTCAACTGATGAATTTTCTGGAGTTTTGTGTACCAGTTGAGAGACAGCTGAGTCGCACTGGCTGGCACACTGATCAGCTCTTTGGCGATGCAGCAGTGGCAATGAATCTAGCAGAGCCAACTGTTAAACATTTACAAGCACTCATGGAACATCACTGAGGATAACAGAAAATTAGACTTAGTTTACAAGTTTTTCAGAGGCAATTTTGATATTCTTTGTAAACAAACTTTGTTGTTGCCCCAATTATATTTCCTGGAAATAGTAATTATTATTCTAATAAGTGTTTTTTTTATCAGAGCTACCTGGTCTATCCAAATATGGGTTGGAGCATACTACTTCCACTTAGTATTATTCCAATACTATCCAGTTTTTTAAAAATTAAAATGTATACGTATATATACAACATAAAGTTTCATGGCTAGGGAAGGATGCAGATCCCCAAAAACATTTTTTACCATTTTTGCATTTTTTGCTGTTCTGTATAATGTGGTCACATTTTTCCGTGCCCCCCCAAACAGAGAAAGTAATTCATGGACATGGAAACCCTTGCCTGGCAAATCAAATTACACTGTTATTATGGGCCTATACAAGATGGCTTTCCAAAGAAATTAAACTTCCTTTCTCTAATGCCATAGTCCACTCTGATCTGGGCATTCCATGACTTACATTAACTTCAAGGGTGAGAGATTAATTCTGTATTGCCTTTTTCTTTTGATTTAGGCTACAAAACAGGGGTGTCAAACTCGCAATGTCACGTGGCATGTCGCAATGTATCACGGCTTTTTTTCCATTGCCGGCAATGGGGTGGGAGTGGTTTTACCATGACGCATCCGGCCCATGGGCTGGCAGTTTGACACCCCTGCTCTAAAAATTATCTTCTTAAAACCAGATTTCAGAGGTGAATCTATCTGTAAAATGAAATTGTTGTCAAAACTATTGCTTGAAGTAATAGGTAATTGAATGGAAATACAAAAGAATGTGCTCACCACACACCCACATAAACAGAGAAGAAATATGTTTATATGTGGAAGTTAAATATAAAAGCCAAGACATAGAATGTAACAATAAAGCTTGTTCTATTATTTTGGGGTGGGGGGGGGGAGAAGGAACACCAGGAATCTTTTTATCATGAATATGCTAAGTATTTGTAACCATCTAAGCAAAAACATGATGTGAATTTTTGATGGCTCAGTTATGGGATAATGAAATTCCAGCAATTTATCTTTACCTCACAGAAAACTGTTGCTTAAATTGAAAAAGAATTATTGACTTTTTAAAGAAAGGGGGATAAAACAATAAGTAATCAGCAAATAAATTAACAAATAAATTTCTAAGCATCCAAAGCTAGTTGCTAAGCAACAATAACAAAAGAATTTAGTCTCATTATTGGTATTTATGTAATAACAAATGGAGTTATTTTGACTTCAAGTAAATGCTGTCATACAAAATGCAGGAAAAAGTTCTAATAGTGAAAGGAAAATTTAACTGGCTAGGTAAAATCGGAGGCAATCAAATAGCCTGTTTCCCAGATAAAGGTAAAATCTTGATACTGATATGGGTTAAATTCCCTAATGATTGCCTAACATATGTTTCCATTTGCTACTAGCCTTATATCTGAATGAAAATGAAAATGAAAAAGCCATTTCAAGGTAACCAATGCCACAGAAGCGAAAGCAATATATTGTATTGTTGAAAGAAAAAAACTTCATCGGGGTCCAGTCCAAGCCAGGAATAAACAAAATGGAGACTGCTTTAGAAAGAAGGTTGTAGCTTATTGAAGAGCAGAGCCAGATAGAAATGTGGCTCTGGGAAAGCTGACCACATGTAGCTGGAAGTGATGGGTTTTTATACTTTCTTGGGCTTTTGTTTTTGGAGTTGTTTCCTGATCCTGTGGCATGAACTTTGACCTGAGCTTTTGAGTATGTCCTTTTTGGTATTCTGATGGTGGTGGGTTAATCCTATTATGTCCTAAAGGTCATATCCTGCTTCCCTGGGTCTGTGGCTGATGGTTATGTCCTGTGTTGGATTTTTTGGGGTGAGGGGTTGTTGGTTCTAGGGATCTTTGTCTTTCTAATCCCATCAGCTCCAAGCTTGCTGGTTATAGTCTTTCTGAAAGGATTATTACATCTGCATTTCTAAAAGCTGGCCTGCTTGGGGGAGGAAGACTTGGAGCTGTCTTTGCCTAAGATTTTTCATTATCCTTTTGGGAAAATATAATATTTTGCCCTTTTAATATCCTCCCAAAATATTGCCTTTTCTAGGAGGGTGGGTGGCTGGGTGCTGATTTGCAACAGTATAATTATCTTACATTTAAGCAGGTTTTCTGTGCTCCCGCTGGGAGGGTTCTTGAGTCTCCTTTCTTCCTGTTTCCTGGGATTCCATCATAGACACCTTCTGATATGATTTTGAAAGTGATTGAGATTGTTCAAAGTTTTGCAGCAATGAAGTTTTGCCTCTGTGATGAACACTGAAACCCAAATTTCTTTTTTCTCCTTTACTGTGTATTGGGATTAGAAGGGATTGATCAAAATAAATGATGTGTTTTTACACAGATTGAGTGATAAGGCACTTAGTAACTTGCTGACAACAAGTACAGATTGGCTGTTAATTTTTTATGCTCAGATATTGGTCAGAAAGTACAAATATTCACTGGCTGGTGATGCTTTGTGATCTTTTGAAAACATATAAATAGAATTCTGAGTTATGCAAACCTGCCAAGTTCAAAATTGTATTCAATTATTAAATTTATATGGGGCCTATTTCATCATTTGAAGTGACTCTGAGTTGTATAGTTACAATTATCCTGGATTGTGCCTTCTTGGAAGAACAAAAAGTTGGTCATTTGCAAATGTCCCTAATAACAGCACATAAGATTTAGGACATCATATAACTCCTTTTAATCAGTGAGTAGAAAACAAACAAATCAAGTCATTTAAAAATGATATTAGAGTATGTCATAGAATCAAAAAACATATGAGGCAGAATCACTTGGAAAGAAAAAGTCCAATCCTCTAACCAGTGCAAGAATTCACTACGACAGGCTGCCAAGTGATGAGTTCTATTTAAGTACCTTTGATAGAAAGTCCATCAAGTTCCAAGGCAGTCCTATTATGGAACAATTGTTACCTTTCAGAGTTTATTCTTGATGTCCAACTAAAATCTTCTACTTTGCTCTTTAAACCCATTGTTTCTTGTTCTAGCTTCTAAAATAAATCCAAACAAGCCTGCTCAGTCTTCTATGTAATGTTTCACATACATATAGATGGGTATCATACCTCTCACAATCTTTTCTTCTACAGGTTAAATATTCCCAGTGCCTCCAACCTTTCTTCATATACTTTTCTTTCTAAGTCCCTTGTCATATTAATTTTCCTCCTCTAGACATGCACTAATTTTTCAGTGTGTTTCTTAAAATGTAGTTCCTGTACTTGGAAATAATATTCTATATGTCGTCTGACCAGAGTAGAATAAAAAGAAATGATGACACTGTACCTCTGGCAATGCAACCTAGATCATATTTTTTTGCAGTTGATTGATATTTAACTTGAGATCCACCAAGATACTCAGATCTTTTTTTATGACCTGTGTCCCAATATGATCTTTCCTATCCTCTGTCTATGACTTTCATTTTTCATAACCCTAAAGGACTTTGCATTTGCCCCTGTTGAAGTTCATTGTTTTGTTTTCTGTCACTACTCTGGTTTGCCACTCTTGACACTGAATCTTGATACAGTGATTTATTTATTTTTTATATCTGTGTGACATACTTAAAAAATACTTCAATCATATAAGTGCAAGTGCTATTTTGACTTCTTTTGATCCCCTTCCCCAAAGCACTGTTGCTAAGTAACAGTAAAATTAAAACTCAAAAATTATAACTAATTGGGTTTTAAATACATTTCAAATGAATGGAATAAGTCAAAGGTTTATTGTCTTGTTTCATAAAATTGACAGGAAACGTTGCTAGCTTTTATTTCTGACTATAGGTGCACATTAAATTAGAGTGAGAACAACCATAAAAATCTTTTATTTCCAATAGTAGCATGGGCTTCTTATAGTTGGCCCAATATTTTTTACTGAAAGCAAACTGAAGACTCTGAGCTGAGATCTTTGGATAATGACAAACAAATCAAAAGCACCAAAATACAATACATATGAAGTGAAAACTAGTACATCTGACTTTCTTGCGTAGCCCTGGTTCTGTATTTGTTGACGGAAAAGATAACTTGGGTTTTTAAATATTCAAATGCCAACAGAAATCAGAAATATTATTTGTACATTTTACCATGCTTTTTATACCCTCATTCAAAACATAACCTATGAATCAGTACTGAGTCATTTGCTACATAATGCTGTGATCCTTTTAGTTATCAGTGGTTTTTACTCACTCTTGCTGTCAAGACACACAGCTAGAAAATCCAGTTTAATTGATTCCGATTCTCATCTTTGTTAAAGCTAGTTAAATCAACTTGCTACTAAATTTATAACCATCAATTTTGTACCCACATTTATTTCCCCAAAAATGAGAAATAAGAAGCCTGAGTATAATAGACAACACGTTAAAGGAACAGCATTATCCACACAGCAGAACTATTATTTTAATAATTACAGCTCTAACTACAGTAATTGTACTAAACTCAGTAGTTTTCCCCCCCTAAATTCATTTTAAATTACAATTAACTTATATAATAAGATTGTATGGTTAAGAGAACTGCTTTTTCAGTCCACATGTATTTGAGAGGCTGGACTTTAAATTATTATAAGGAACCTCAGGCAAATTGCACATGTCTAAGCAAGTGTAACTTAGATGATTGGGGGGGAAAAAGAATTCTTCTGGAGCAGATATTTCAAATTTCAGTGTACCCTTTCCCACCATGTCTGTAGAGCTCCAGAGGGAAATACGCTCTGGGGTCACAGGAGAGGGGACAAGAGGGAGGGAAGCCTTTTCCTGATACAATTAAATTTTTATTCATAAAGGTTTACCAATGGCAGAAAAATATTTTCCCGTCAATTCCATTTTGCCCAATTTATATTATCATTTGTTATTATTTTGACCTCTTTTGTAATTATAATTAGCATCATACAGCTGAGAGATTTAAGATTAAATAAATATTTCCCCTTCTATTAATGTTTTCCCAAGGTAGCATGCTGTGAAAGCTGGTAAAGAATAAAGAGATCATGTCCTATGATTTTTTTTTCCTACAGACCATTTGTTAGTTGGAAATTATCAAAATAATTGTCAAATAATCACTAAAACTTTGGGGAGTTCTGGTGGATTGGAGAATCAATTATTTCAGTGAAACAGTACTGTTCTTTCAGCATTTAGAAGAATTGTTACTTTGGGTTCTTAAAGAATTTTGATAACACATCACTTTAGGAGCCAATGGTTTGGCCTCCTTGAATAAGTCTAAAGTGAGTTCTGAAAAAAGCCACGTTGACTTTTAGAGATGCAAACAAAGTCATCATTAAAAGTCAACATGGGTTTGTCAAAAACAGATCATGCCAGACAAATCTTATCACATTCTTTGACCAACTGACAAAATTAGTGGACCAGAGGAATGCTGTAGATATAATTTACTTGGACTTCAGTAAGGCATTTGATAAAGTAGATCACAACCTACTACTTGATAAGATAGAAAAATGTGGGTTAGATAGCATCACCACCAGATGGATTCGTAGCTGGCTGACAGGCCGTACTCAGCATGTGGTCCTCAAAGGAACTGCATCTACATGGAAGGAAGTGTGTAGTGGGGTGCCCCAGGGCTCTGTTCTGGGCCCAGTGCTCTTCAATATCTTCATTAACGACTTGGATGAGGGGATAGATGGGGAACTCATCAATTTTGCAGATGACACCAAGCTGGTAGGAATAGCCAATACTCCAGAAGATAGGCTTAAAATATAGGAGGATCTGGACAGACTCGAAAACTGGGCGCTATCTAACAAAATAAAATTCAATGGTGAAAAAAGTAACGTTCTACGTTTAGGCAGGAAAAATCAAATGCACAGGTATAGTATAGGTGGTAGCTTGCTCAATAGTAGTAACTGTGAGAGGGATCTCGGAGTCCTAGTAAACAATCACTTCGATATGAGCCAGCAGTGTGCTGCAGCTGCCAAAAAAGCCAACACAGTGCTAGGCTGCATTAACAGAGGGATAGAATCAAGATCAGGTGAAGTACTAATACCACTTTACAATGCTTTGGTAAGGCCACACCTGGAATACTGCATCCAGTTTTGGTCACCACGATGTAAAAAAGATGTGAAGACTCTAGAAAGGGTACAGAGAAGAGCGACAAAGATAATTAGGGGATGAAGAGAAGAGTGAGGGGTGACATGATAGCAGTGTTCCAATATCTCAGGGGCTGCCACAAAGAAGAGGGAGTCAAGCTATTCTCCAAAGCACCTGAAAGCAGGACAAGAAGCAACGGATGGAAACTAGTCAAGGAGAGAAGCAACCTAGAACTAAGGAGAAACTTCCTGACAGTTAGAACAATTAACCAGTGGAACAACCTGCCTCCAGAGGTGGTGAATGCTCCAACACTGGAGGATTTAAGAAGAGACTGGACAGCCATTTGCCTGAAATGGTATAGGGTTTCCTGCCTGAGCAGGGGGTTGGACTAGATGACCTCCAAGTTCCCTTCCAACTTCTTCTTCTTCTTCTTCTTCTTCTTCTTCTTCTTCTTCTTCTTCTTCTTCTTCTTCTTCTTCTTCTTCTTCTTCTTCTTCTTCTTCTTCTTCTTCTTCTTCTTCTTCTTATTATTATTATTATTATTATTATTATTATTATTATTATTATTATTATTATTATTGTTATTATTGTTATTATTGTTATTATTGTTATTATTGTTATTATTGTTGTTGTTGTTGTTGTTATTATTATTATTATTATTATTATTATTATTATTATTATTATTATTATTATTATTATTATAACTGTGTTTATTCATTGAGACCAGATATTCCTTCATATCCTTTCAAATAGGCATTGCTGCCATCTACATTTCTACAGAATAATAGGACTCTTTATTTTATGTATGTTTAGCTACAAAATTCATAGCTAGTATCTGTGACAATATAAGTCATGTTTTAATTCTGCTGGGCATAATTAATTGCAAATATTTATTAATTAATTCATTTGTGACATTTATAAAGCCAAAGCCAACAACTCTATCTGGATGACATGAAATATTAAAAACAAATTATATATCTATATCTATATCTATCTATCTATCTATCTATCTATCTATCTATCTATCTATCTATCTATCTATCTATATTCTAAAAGAGCAATAAAAATAACCTAAAGGTTATTTACATGTTTTAATCAGGGCTAGATATTTACAGCTCACTTAAATCCAGGCTAGGGGCCATTTGAATCCTTAGGGTTAGGTACTATGACAGAGGAGATCTACTTGCTGAGTTTCATTAGGTGGACTTGTTGGATGGAATCCAAAGCATGCCAATTTTGTTTGATTGTATAGGACAGGCAGACACTCAAGAGTGTGAATAAAGTCCTCATAAGGTTTTATAGGTGACAATGGTCCTAGAAGTCCACTGGAACAATTACACTCAGAGCCACATGTATTGTGTAGGTATAATATGGGATGCTCATAACTACTTGTGTCACTGCATTCTGGATGAGCTGCAGCCTCTGGGTAGGCTTCAAGGCAGAACATAGTGCAGTTGTCCCCCATACAACAGACCAAAATACAAGTGAAAGTAAGAAAGACCTCCAGAAATGTATGCTATTGGCACACAAGGTATTTGCACAAATGTCACCCTGATCACAGCTGCCACATATTCCTAGGGTAGAGGCTGTGAAATCAGGGTCACTAAGTCCTTTAGTCTCTATCTTTCTACATACACACACACGCCCCACAGCCTACATCAACACTATTGGTGTTGGTAACTAATATGGTTGATGGAATTGATAGTCACTGAGAGTCGTCCCCATGAGGATATGCCAGAGGTCACCAATAAATACAATAAATCCCTCCAAAGGGAAGGCTGAAGGCTGGACAAGTGTTTTACATAAATATTAGGTTCAGTGAGGGCCTTGATTCAAGGCTCTTATTACAGGAAACAGCCATCCATTTCGAACTACAGTGATACAAAAAAGGAGGAGATGTGTCTTAATGTCTCATTCCAAGGTCTGTAATGTTGCATTCAAGTACATACGTGTAGATTTGGGATCAACACAATCACCATTTTCAATTTTTATACCCAGCATTCCATACAATTCACCCATCCCTCAGTTCCAGGTATTGCTTACTGTTGTGGGCATCAGTAATAAACCCAAAAAAACTGCAGAAGACAGCAAAGAAGAGCAATCAGGGAATCAGGAACTAAGAACTATGAAAAATTATTGTTCTCAGATATCTGAAAGGATATCATATCAAAATGTATAAACCAGATTTTAATAATTACAGAGTGCAGGGCACTCTGGATTCATGAATTAACAGATAATAAATTAATTAATAAATTAACAGATAATAAATTTTACCTTACCTTTATATATATATATATATATATATATAAAGGGACACGGTGGCTCAGTGGGTTAGGGCGCTGAGCTTGTCGATCAGAAGGTCGGCAGTTTGGCGGGTCGAATCCCGAGTGCCGCGTAACAGAGTGAGCGCCTGTTACTTGTCCCAGCTTCTGCCAACCTAGCAGTTCGAAAGCACATAAAAATGCAAGTAGAAAAATAGGGACCACTACGGTGGGAAGGTAACAGCGTTCCGTGCGCCTTTGGCATCTAGTCATGCCGGCCACATGACCACGGAGACATCCTCGGACAAGCGCTGGCTCTTCGGCTTTGAAACGGAGATGAGCACCGGCCCCTAGAGTTGGAAACGACTAGCACGCATGTGCGGGGGAACCTTTACCTTTACCTTTATATATATATATATATATATATGTATGTATGTATAATCATTTCAAACTTATTTGTTCTCATCAGTCAGCCATACCCTTCTGAGATTCGAACCTGGGCCGACTGCATCTTAAGCAGTTGTTTTAACCCCTAGGCCACAGGCTCTCTCTCTCCCTCTCCCTCTCTCTCTCTCTCTCTCTCTCTCTCTCTCTCTCTCTCCCTCTCTCTCTCTCTCTCTCTCTTTCTCTGTTAGCTGCGAAACAAGGGAGATATGTGTTAAATGTTTGTTAAGTATTTAGAATGCACTTGCTTAAGTCCCAAACACGGGACAAATCTTATTTTCTGTTTCAGCCTAACCCAAGGCCATCTACAGGCAATAGCCACAGCAGTGGCAGCTCATATTTGTGTAATTTTTTTTTGGCTTGCTAACAAAGAATAAAGGGAGACGGATATAATCATTTCAAACTTATTTGTTCTCATCAGTCAGCCATACCCTTCTGAGATTCGAACCTTGCTATAAGAATTTATCAAAAGTTAAGCCTATAACTGAAGTGGTATGATCCCTATTACTGAATGGATTCAAGCAGAAAGTAGAAAACCATCTGTCAGGGGTCTTTTCATTTATATTTTAGGATAGGATAGGATCCCATTGTTTAATAAAATTTTCTATATTCATGATTCAATGACTGTGGCTTTCAATTACATAAACATTAAGAGATACCAGGACTGAGGAGTCCTTTACTATTTTATGTTTGAGAGATACACACAGGGAAGGCTTAAGACCTATCTATACACCACAGCTCTGGGACTAGAGTAATTTCTTTCTCTCCAACTTTCCAGTGGATTTAGACATTGAGATTTACTCTGTCTGACAACGAAGTGCTATTGAAAGATTTGCTTTCTGCCATTCTTTCAACTTAGATTTCTGACATTTTGAAAGATGGCTGCACATGAGCAGTTTACTACTGGAATAGGATTGCACATAAATTAAATAAGGGGAAAAAACCAAACCAAAACAAAATAAATAGAATGCTACATGGGAGCAAATGAATGCAGCTCTCTCAGTCCCTGTATTACTGGTTATACCCATACTCGGCTATAATGAATACTTTTAAAGGTAACTCAGAAATATCAGTGCAGAGAAAGAGTGTAAGGTAGACAATAGTTTTGCGGGTCAGGCATTTGTGCCCACTATATGGAACATGTTTCAGTTGCTTTTCATATTTTAAACTATATCAGTTTAACATGCTAGTTTTAAGATTATGCTGAAAAATTGTTTGAGACCAGTTTCTTGGATCTATTCATATCCTCAAAAGGTTCCTCAATTTTAAAATCAGCTACAGAGTTCCTCCAGTAATGTCCACCGGGCTCATAAATCTTGGAGAGAAAGCTGTTGACTTTTAAACAGTTCCTGGATTTCTGACATCTTGTGGAGTTTGTTCTTTGTTTCAAGCCACCTGAAAGTTTTCAGATCTTTCCTGTTTCTGCTTGCACTTCTGCTGGTTACTGTCCTTAACATGCTTTACTAGTCACCTTTAAAAATCTGTTCCCTGAAAAACCTAGCTAAATATCCATCCACCTGTCATTCTGTCAGCAACTGAGAGATCCTGTTCATCACTCTGCTGAATATTAGTTTGGTGACTCCTTCAGATAGGTCTTTTTCACTGGGCTATCAATTTTGGACTTTAAAAATCCAACTATCGGGTGGCACAAATAGGTGACAATTTTCTTTAGCATCTTGTGTGTCATCTTATGATTGTCTGGATTTTTGCATTCTAGTTTTAAATTGTAGGTCTATGCCTTTGTCCTTTCTTAGACAGATACATTTTTATTCTTTTCTGATGTCCTGTGTAAACTTGATATTTGTTATTTCAAACTGCTTTTAATTTCTGTAGAAAAATAACTGTAAAAGAAAGTTATTTGCATGATTGCTTCTATATTTTTATTTACCTTTACTCTGCATTGTATGGCATTTTAACCATTGACTCTTTTTTATGGCATAAGCTTTCAGACTGCAACCAATTTATAATAATAATAATAATAATAATAATAATAATAATAATAATAATAATAATAATAATAATAATAATAATAATAATAATAATAATAATAATAATAATAATAATAAGAAGAAGAAGAAGAAGAAGAAGAAGAAGAAGAAGAAGAAGAAGAAGAAGAAGAAGAAGAAGAAGAAGAAGAAGAAGTTGGAAGGGACCTTGGAGGTCATCTAGTCCAACCCCCTGCTCAGGCAGGAAACCCTATACCATTTCAGGCAAATGGCCGTCCAGTCTCTTCTTAAAAACCTCCAGTGTT
Source organism: Vipera berus (assembly GCF_964194415.1). NCBI lineage: Eukaryota > Metazoa > Chordata > Lepidosauria > Squamata > Viperidae > Vipera > Vipera berus. The sequence goes on from NW_027673572.1 coordinate 65,905, forward strand.
GGAGCATTCACCACTTCTGGAGGCAGGTTGTTCCACTGGTTAATTGTTCTAACTGTCAGGAAGTTTCTCCTTAGTTCTAGGTTGCTTCTCTACTTGACTAGTTTCCCTCCATTGCTTCTTGTCCTGCTTTCAGGTGCTTTGGAGAATAGCTTGACTCCCTCTTCTTTGTGGCAGCCCCTGAGATATTGGAACACTGCTATCATGTCACCCCTCACTCTTCTCTTCGTTAAACTACACATACCCAATTCCAGCAACCATTCCCTATATGTTTTAGCCTCCAGTCCCCCAATCATCTTTGTTGTTCTTCTCTGTACCCTTTCTAGAGTCTCGACATCTTTTTTACATCGTGGTGACCAAAACTGGATGCAGTATTCCACGTGTGGCCTTACCAAAGCATTGTAAAGTGGTATTAGTACTTCACTTGATCTTGATTCTATCCCTCTGTTAATGCAGCCTAGCACTGTGTTGGCTTTTTTGGCAGCTGCAACACACTGCTGACTCATATTGAAGTGATTGTCCACTAGGACTCCGAGATCCCTCTCACAGTTACTACTATTGAGCAAGGTACCACCTATACTATACCTGTGTGTTTGATTTTTCCTGCCTAAATGTAGAACCTTACTTTTTTCACCATTGAATTTCATTTTGTTAGATAGTGCCCAGTGTTCGCGTCTGTCCAGATCCTCCTGTATTTTAAGCCTATCTTCTGGAGTATTGGCTATTCCTACCAGCTTGGTGTCATCTGCAAAACTGATGAGTTCCCCCTCTATCCCCTCATCCAAATCAATAGTGAAGATATTGAAGAGCACTGGGCCCAGAACAGAGCCCTGGGGCAACCCATTACACACTTCCTTCCATGTAGATGCAGTTCCATCGAGGACCACATGCTGAGTACGGCCTGTCAGCCAGCTACGAATCCATCTGGTGGTGATGCTATCTAACCCACATTTTTCTATCTTATCAAGTAGTAGGTTGTGATCTACTTTATCAAATGCCTTACTGAAGTCCAAGTAAATTATATCTACAGCATTCCTCTGGTCCACTAATTTTGTCACTTGGTCAAAGAATGTGATAAGATTTGTCTGGCATGATCTGTTTTTGACAAACCCATGTTGACTTTTAGTGATGACTTTGTTTGCATCTAGGTGTTTATTTATTTATTTATTTATTTATTTATTTATTTATTTATTTAGATACCGCCCTTTCCTGAAGGACTCAGGGCGGTTTACAGGGTATTTAAAAGAAAATCCAAACAAAAGTTAAAACAATTAAAAAAAGATTAAATGAAACCCTGAGAGAAAATAAAAACCCCAGTTAAAATTAAAAATTAAAAATTCTCAGCCTGGGCCAGAGCTCGAAGAGCCAGGTCTTCAGGTCCCGGCGGAATGAACGGAGGTCGGGGGCAGTCCTAAGCTCCGTGGGCAGCTGGTTCCAAAGGGCAGGCACGCCCACTGAGAAGGCCCTATCCCTGGGTGTTACCCACCGGCAATCTTTAACCGGCGGCACCCTAAGAAGACCCTCCCTGTGGGAGCGCGCTGGACGAAGGGAGCTTGATGCTGGTTTGTTGTTTGATTATCTTTTCCAGAATCTTCCCAGGTATTGAGGTCAGGCTGATAGGTCTGTAGTTTCCGGGATCATTTTTCCCCCTTTTTTGAAGATGGGAACTACAACAGCTCTCTTCCAGTCCTCTGGTAGTTCCCCAGTGCTCCAGGATATTTGAAAAATATAGTTCAGTGGTTCTGAGATCACGTCTGCCAGTTCCTTGAGAACTTTGGGGTGTAATCCATCTGGTCCTGGTCATTTGAACTCATCTAGGCTGGACAGGTGTTCACTTACCATTTTTTTGCCTATCTTAACTTGCGTTTCTATTCTGTTTTTTATGGCACTGGTTTTGTTAGGTTGGACTGTTTTTTCCCTTTGCGTAAAGACAGATGCAAAAATTGAGTTAAATAGTTCTGCTTTCTCCCGATTGCTTGTCACCTTCTTGCCACTTTCCCCCACTAATGGACCAATCATTTCCTTAACTTTTTTCTTGTTTTTTATATTTTGAAAGAAGCATTTTTTGTTATTTTTGACTTTGGTTGTAAACCTTAGTTCATTTTGAGCCTTAGCTTTCCTCACTTCATCTTTGCAGGCACGGGCTATTTGCTGATATTCTGACTTAGTTATGTGCCCCTCTTTCCAATTATTATACTAGTCCTTTTTATCTTTCAATTTATCAGAGAGTTCTTTATGCAGCCATGCTGGTTTCTTTTGAGAGCTGTTATTTTTCTTCTTTGTTGGTATTGTACTAGACTGGGCCTTTATTATCTCACTTTTCAAAATTTCCCAAGCTTCTTGAGTTGTTTTCCCCTTTAGGATTCTCATCCATGGAATTCTTCCCATGGTCTCTCTAAGTTTATTGAAATTAGCTCTTTTAAAGTCCAAGACTCTAGTTTGGCTGTGTTCTATTGCTTGTGCCTCCAGAATGTTGAATTCCAATATTGCATGATCACTTCCCCCCAAGGTTCCTGTGGCTTCGACATTTTCTATCATTTCATCTCGGTTGTGAGAATTAAATCCAATATGGCTAATCTCCTAGTTCCGTTCTCTACTTTTTGGGAGAGAAAGTTGTCTGCTAGGTTTGTCAGGAATCTGTTTGATCTTCCACTTGGTGCAGTTTGTCTCCCAGTTGATATCAGGGTATTTAAAGTCCCCCATTACTATTGTGATGTGCTTCTTACATACCTTAGTTAGCTGACTAGCAAAAAGTTCATCTATTTCCTCTGCTTGGTTGGGTGGCCTATAGTATACACCTATGGCAATGTCATTTTCCCCCCTTTTATATTGACCCAAATGCATTGAAGTTTACAGTTTTCATCATTGTTGTGCTCTATTTCTGTAGAGATAAAGTTATTTCTTATATATAGAGCAACTCCACCTCCTCTTTTGTTTAGTCTGTTTCTTTTAAATAGTTTAAATCCCTCTAGCTGTGTGTTCCATTTGTAGGTTTCGTCCCACCATGTTTCCGTAATGGCAACAATATCTTATCCACCCTCATTTACCTGAATTTCTAGTTCACCATGCTTACTGTTCATACTCTATGCATTGGTGTATAGACATTTGAGTCCTTTATGACTGACTCTGTGTTTACTTGCTGCATAACATGTGTGGTGCCTGGCTTCACCTATTTTCTTAGATTGCCGGGGACAGTGATGTTCTGTATCAATTAACTCACTGTCCCCATTGTTTAGTTTAAATGTTCCTCCAGAAAAGCTGTGATTTTATTGCCAAGTAACTCAGTCCCTTTCTTGGATGGATGCAGACCATCTCTTTTATATATTTTTTCATTGGACCAGCTACAGACATCGTGAGTAATATAACCAAAGCCTTCTCCTTTACACTACTCCTTTAGTCACATATTAAATTCTGCTATATGCTGGCCTTTTCCATTTTGCTCCTTATACACTGGTAAAACCTCTGAAAAAGTAAGCCTACAGCCTATTCTGCTAAGTTCCTGCCCCAAGCTCTGGAAATCATTCTGCACAGAGAGTACATCTTTTTGGGACAGATCGTTAGTGCCAAGATGCACAATAGCCTCCACATCACAGTCCTTGCTGGCATTCTTGATTATTTTAGAAATACGCTTCTTGTCTCTACTGGCAGTAACACCTGGAAGACACCTGACCTCTTTCAAAAACCTCTGTGTCCTTTCCTAAATTTACATCCCTTATAATTGAATCACCAACCAGAAGGTGGCTTCTCTTTTTGGATGCCTTTCTGTTCTTGCATGACTGGTGTGTAATACCAGATTCACACTTCTTCCTGTCAAAAACAGGTTTTTCATCTTGGACCACGATCCCCTGCTTATTTGAGTTATTTTCACAGATACCTTTACCTGTCTCCTTAACATCCCTATTAAGGTTAGAAAGGGCACTGTATCTGTTGTGCAGGGACACAGCGAAAGCTTTGGGTTTATGGTTCACAGATCTCACCCTGCCAGATCCCACGGTTGTCCACACTGCCCTTCTCCTGCAGGATCTTTGTGGTAGAGGGGGCTGATAGCACGGAGGCTCAATAGGGTAGAAGTTTTGTTGTGACAGGCCAACAAAAGCACCCATCAGAAACCTGTCAATATTGTTTCTATTCATAGCTGTTACTATAGTAATGTGATTCAGAATATTAATTTATATTTTATATTGGTTTAGACTTTTGATAATAGATTGTAAGTCATGTTTAGAAGGATTTTCTTGAAAGCAGCCTATGAACCAGGAAGATGAAAAAAAGAAAATATAAATGAATTCTATACATTGTCCAAATGCAAATGTCAGAGGGTAAATATTAGCAAGTCAGAGTCTAGTTATCTCCAAAGTATAAACTGGAATAATAATTCATTTATGCAAAGATACGGAACTATGTTTCTGCTGATGTTTATAACTTATAGAAATTGTTCAAGAAGAAATCCCATTGTTTACATTGCAAGATATGAATTGGATACTGCAAGTAATAAGGACATCTAGATTTATAAACTAGAGCAACTGTATGAAAATCTACTAATACTCAACTCAGGCCATAGCAAAATTTGAATTTGTTACATGTAAACAAGCTAACCTTTTGAACACTCCATCAATTAGGAGCTGGGGACACAATCTTCCATGTACTGTTGCTATGCAACCATCCGTACAAGCTCCACTGAAATGAAGGAATATTTTGCAGTATATTGCTTGGTTGGTTTTACCCAGCTGCAAACTGCCAGTTCCAATTAAACTTTTACTAACTATAATTTTGTTACTACACAGTTCACTATGGAAACATTGTTAAGATAGCAGTGGGACTTGGATCTCTGTAATGCTATGACGGCTTTCTCTGTATCTTTACTCACTTGTAGAATAAAATACAGGATGATCAGTGCTTCAAAGAAAAATAATTTGTGCTATCAAATAATGCATTAAGAAAATTCTTCTCATTTTGAGAATCATCTGTGCACAGAAGCAATTTCATTTCTCTAAAACTCTTCTTATCTTAATGTACCCTCAAGGATTTCTTTTAAAATAAAATCTCATTGGATTTTTGTTTCCTGATAGCATTCTAAAAAAAGTAATGTGAAGGATGCTTCTTGATTATATAGTATATGATTCTTATTTATTTGCTTAATAAATGGATTTGCAAATAGAACTCTTAAGGTGTGCAAAGAACGGTATGGATTTCTTGCAAATAAGTCAACCTGTTCATCTAAAGATTTTTACTCTGTACGAAATATAAATATTTTCATACAAATGGTAATATTTCAGAGATGAAAGTGAAACCTTAAGATAATGATTATCAATGGTAATTATTAATTAGGTAGCCCTGGCAGTGTAAATTCCTTTAATTCAGTGTTTCCGGCAGCAGTCTGTCAGAAAACTTTATTCTTCTTATTTTCTCTTCATATTCTCCATTCTTTCTACTCACAGACACATATCCTACAAAAAATATTATTAGGTTGTAATTAGACCTAGTTAGTATTCCTTGGAATGTTTTATTTGGTAGTCCTTGACTTACAGCAATTCACTTACTGATCATTCATAGTTACAACGGCACTGAAAAAAGTGACATATGACCATTTTTCACACTTACAACCTTTGTAGCATTCCCATGGTTACATAATCAAAATTCAGATGCTTGGCAACTGACTCATATTTATGACAGCTGCAGTGTCCCAGAGTCATGTGATCCTCTTTTGCAACTATCTAACAAGCAAAGTCAATGGGGGAACCCAGATTCGCTTAACAACCATACTACTAACTTTACAACTACAGTGATTCACTTAACAACTGTGGCAAGAAAGTTTGTAAAATGGGGCAAAATTCTCTTAATGTCTCACTTAGCCAAAAAAAAATTTGGACTCAGATGTGGTTGCAAACCAAGGACTACATGTATATATACTTTTTATCCTTAATATCTCTTATTTGTCGCTTAGATATAGACAGAAAACCATCATTAATACAGACTTATATACATACCCATCACAATACTTTCAGTTCACTTATGAGAAACGTGTGGCCCTGCACTTAGATAGGAAAAACCAAATGCATAGGTATAAAATATGTGGTACCTGGTTCAACAGTAGTAACTGTGAAAGGGATTTAGATGTCCTAGTGGACCACCATGAAATTGTGCAGAAAAGAGTAACAAAGATGATAAATGGTTTGGCAGCTAAAAGTATGACAAATGGTTGAGGAACTGAGGTATGTCTAGCCTATCAAAGATAAAGATTAGGGGGACAAGATTGCTGTCTTCTAGTACTTGAGGAGCTGTCACAGAGAAGAGACTTATTCTCTAGGGCAGAGGTCCCCAAACTTTTGGGCACCAGGGGCTGTTCTGTGGAGAGAGGTTTTTCTGTGGACCAGATGGTGCGTGGTTTTGTGTGCTGCCTACATCCTGTGGATGGGGCTTTCCTTTTTTCTGCAGACTGGTTGCTGGCAAGCCATGGCCCAGTACTGGTCCATGGACCAGAGGTGGGAGACCCTTGCTCTAGAGCAGCAAAGGACAAGCTTCTAGGGTGGAAGCTTGTGAAAGAAAAATACAACCTAGAAGGAGAAATTTTCTGACAGTGAGAGCAATCAATCAGTGGAATAGCTTGCCTCCTGGAGTTGTCGGTGCTCATCACTGGAGATTGTCAAAAATAGACTGGACAGCCATTTGACTGGGATGGCATAAAACTGCTACCTTGAGGAAAAAGGGGGGTTTGGATTAGAAGATCTCTGGGGTACCTTCCAGCCCTATGATAGAAACAGAAGTCAAAGGAGCTAAATTATTATCAGCCAACATCATGGCACCATCTACATATAAAAGTGTATTATACATTTGTATCACCAACCAACAAATCTCTGTTGTAGTGCAACACATTCATAAATATACTAAATCATTAAGGGGATATTTTACATTCTTGTCTTGCTCCATGCTAATGTTGAACTAGTCATGAAAAATTTCCCTTATTCTCATGCAAGGCTCATGCCCATTGTATACTAATCATATCACATTCAGCAACTATTCTGGAACTCTACATTTAAGAAATCATTTCATTCCATTTCACTTCATCACTACTATCTCTAAATTCAAAACATATATACTACTAAACCTGCTAAACCTCTCATTATCTTGACCTTTAACTTGGCAAAAGACTGCATCATACTGCAACAATTTTTGAACCAAGGTATCTCAAGAGGGCTACCTTCAGTGGTGGGATTCAGCCAGTTCGCACTACTTCAGCAGAATCAGTAGCTAATTTTTTGTTGCCCAAGCCCAGAATGGACTTACAGAAGTGGCATCCACATAGAGAACCGGTTGTTCACATATTTGAATCCCACCACTGGTTAACTTCCAGAATGTCTCCAAAATCCAGGACCTATGAGTCCCAAAGGAATGAAATTTGGGACTGCTTCAGGCTGCTGCTGTGGTCAGACTCCTGCTGTGATCCTGTGGTGCTTATTTTGAACACTGTGTGGCAGTTTCCCAATCACTCTTGCAATCCTCCACTGCCTCTCCCACCTAGCAGCAAGAATTTCCCTCATCGTGTCTGCATACACCTTTGTCTAGCACAGTGTTTTTCAACCACTGTTCCGCGGCACACTAGTGTGCCGCGAGATGTTGCCTGGTGTGCCGTGGGAAAAATTGAAAAAACACTGACCTAGGAGACAGCGGTGAGAGGAGGAGGAGGAGGAGGAGGAACAGCCGCGGGCGGAGCGGCACTGCAAGACTCTGGCGGGGAGCGCTGGGCACCGGAGCCTTGGCTAAGCTGATGGCCCTACTTCGCAGGAAGCAAAAGCCTGGGAAAAGAAGTGGGCTCGACCTCTCTAGGCACCAGGGCTCCATGGCAGCATAGCTCCGCCCCCTTCTCTGGCTTCAGAGGGTCTCTTGCTGAAGAGAGAGAAGCTGGGGAGAGGCGACCGGCTCGCTTATCGGAAGAGGACAGACGGGCGGCCAGCCCGGCTCGCCTGAGCTGTTGCGTGGTTGGTTGCCTGCAACGTTCGAAAAAGCTCTTCTTCCCCAGCACGCGACGCTTACTCCTTATTCCCCGCACGGCTGAGGATGCGAGACTCCCGCCTGGTCCGCTGCCTGGCTCCGCTTTCTTTGCTCGCCACGACCCCTCGCCCCAGCCCGAAATAGAGGGATCTGACCGCTTCGCTCTTGGAGGCTTTGCTTGCGTCTGAAAAATTACATGGCTGATTTTTTTTTAACCTGTCCTTTTGATACGTTGCATAATAAAATGTCCTTTGGACCAAAGCAATTAAAAACCTTTGGGGTTTCCCCCCCTCTGGAGTGAAGTGCTTTTGATGGTAAAGGTGAGAAAGAAAGAAAAAAGGAAGGGAAAAAAGGAGAAAGGGGGAAGGGGAAAAGGGAGGGAGAAAGAAAAAAAGGAGAATAGAAAAGAAAGAGAGAGAGAGGGGAAGGGAGGAAGGAAGGAAGGAAAAAAAGCAGGAAGAAAAATTAAAAAGAAATGCAAGTAGCTTCCAGTTTCCACAACAAGTAGAAAGCAAGAAATTGAGAGAGGGAGGGAAAGAAAGTGGGAGAGAGAAAGGCAGGAAAGAAAGGAAGGAAGATAGAAAGAAAGAAAGAGAAAAGAAAGAGAGAAAGAAAAAGAAAGAAAGAAGGAAAGAAAGAAAGAAAGAAAGAAAAATAAATGAAGGAGAAAAATGCAGAAAGAAAAATTAAAAAGAAATGCAAGTAGCTTCCAATTTCCACAACAAGTAGAAAGCAAGAAATTGAGAGAGGGAGGGAAAGAAAGTGGGAGAGAGAAAGGAAGGAAGGAAGATAAAGAAAGAAAAGAGAGGGAGGGAAGGGAAGGAAGGAAGAAAGAAAAGAAGAGAAAAAAGAAAATACAGAAAGATAAATTAAAAAGAAATGCAAGCTTTCCTTTTCCTTCACAGCAAAAACAAACAAACAAAAGCCCCAAAATAAAATAAAATAAAATAAAGAGGCTAATAATAATAATAATAATAATAATAATAATAATAATAATAATAATAATAATAATAATAATAATAATAATAATAAGTTGGAAGGGACCTTGGAGGTCATCTAGTCCAACCCCTTGAGAACACAGGCCATCCTCGACTTACGACCGTTCGTGTAGCGACCGTGGGGAGGTCCAATGGTGCGGAAAATGGTGGAGTGCCTCGTGATTTTTTTCATGAAACAAGTGTGCCTTTGCCCAAAAAAGGTTGAAAAACACTGGTCTAGCATACAGCTGTATATTGCTGCATTTAACTTACAGTCTCCTTGCTCACACCTCTTCTGGTAATTGGAAGAACTGCAAGTAAATCATATGAAGTGAAGCTGCTTCAAGAAGTTGAAAAGAAGTTGATCTGCAGAGCTCTATTATCCAGTTTCTTTTTCAACACATGAAAGAAACTGAGAAGGTACCTTTGTATACAAACTTACTCTTTTTTCCAGGTATTCTAGAGAAACAAAATTAATTATAGATCTGATTCCAAAAACTGAGAAAATGTAGATCTATTTAGATTAGATATTTAAATATGAATATGTTAGATCATGAATATGATAGTGCACCACCTAAAAATGTCCCTTGCATTAATTTTCACTTCATTGTAAATTGTGCCAATTTACTATAAAAGAAATGAGGTGGTCACTTAACAATCAAGAGGATCATACACTCACTACCTCCTTCTGATCAGCTGCAATTTTTAGTCATTTCAGAGCCCACTTTCATCAATGCATCTATTCACAACTTGGCTTATTTCATAATTGTGGAACTCTCTTCTCTACAGGGATTCATCAAGCCCATTGAACATCTTTCAAGGAATGTTATTTTTTTTTTTTACATGTGGATTAGTTTCAAGGGATTTCATTGAGCCAAAGTCTTTAACTGTATTTTAATTGAATTTTATTTTCTCATATTATCCCATCTAGTTTCAAGGTGCTCAAGGCAAAGTACATGGGGTTATTCCATTTTTTCTCCCTTCACAACAAATTATGAAGTCGGTTAGAATGGGAGTTAATAGTTTGCCCCAAGGCCACCCTCTTAGTTTAATGACTAAGTAAGAATTTGTAGTGAATTCTCTTTTGTTGAAGGCCATCTTCCATCAATTATATGACATCAATTGTAATAGAATAGCTGGACTATTTTGCTCTATTATTCAACTTGAAACACTAGAAAAGTATTTTATACTTCAATATGAAAAACATTATTCATCTCTTTCTAAAGGAAAATGTTGAAAGAGATTTCAAATAGATACTCAAAATGATAAGACTGCCATGAGGCAAAGCTTGTCCCAGAAGGTAGATGGCTCTCTATCCATTTCAAGAAGTTATATCTATACACAACCGTTTGTATTTCATTGAATACCAAGTTCCATCAGCTGAAGGACATCTTTGAGTGGTTTATTCTGGAAGAAATGTTTTCCCTCTTAACCTGCTTTCAGAAGTTGTATGTGGGCGTTGTAGGATACATTGATGCCCACAGGTGAAAGAATCCTGAAATGACATGTTCCATGATGTTAAACTTGTGATACCAATTGGTTCTGTCTGTCTTTTGTGGGATTGCTGCCTTCAAACCAGGCCTGAGATTTTTCTCCAATCCTATCTACCATCCCTGGGAGGGTCATCTGAGTTAGCCCGGGAGTTCATGGCTTCCATGATGGCCATGGACCTGACGCAGGTAATTTCTGAACCAACTCATGAGGGAGGCCACACCCTTGACTTGGTTTTTTTATCTGGACGGTGGTTGGATGATCTTGGTGGGGGCTCTCCATTTATTATGCCCCTGTCATCAACTCCTGCGGCTGGTCTTCCGTCTTGCCACCCCCCACCGTGGGGATGCGGAACCAACTAGATGGTACCACCCCAGGCGCTTAATGGACCCTGACGGGTTCCAGGCAGCGCTGGGATCCCCACCTGCCTCCGTCGCTCACAACTCGGCGGATGCCTTAGTGGAAGCCTGGGATAGGGCAGCCACTGAGGCACTGGACTGAGTTGTACCCTTGCGGCCCCTGACCCGGTGCAGATCCCATCGAGCTCCATGGTTTTCCGCGGAGCTCCGGGAGATGAAGCGTCGGAAACGGGGCCTAGAGAGCTGCTGGAGGTCCAGCCGATCCGAATCCGACCGGTTGCGGTTAAGAACCTATATTAGGTCTTATCTCGCAGCGATGAGGGCAGCGAGGTGTAATTACTTCTCTGCCCTCATCGCGTCCGCAGATAATCGCCCGGCTGCCCTGTTTAGGGTGACTCGCTCCCTCCTTAATCAGGAGGTGAGGGAGGATCCCTTGCAGGGTCGTGCCAAGGAGTTTGGTCAACATCTGTCGGATAAAATCGCTCGGATTCGGACCGGTTTGGACTCCAGCTGGGCAGAGTCTGACGACCAGGACACGGGTGGTCTTGTCAATGTTATCTGGGAGGAGTTTGATTCTGTGACCCCTGATGAAGTGGACAGGATTATGGGGAGGTTGAGCTCCACCACATGTTTATTGGATCCGTGCCCTTCCTGGCTGGTTTATGCAGCTAGGGAGAGGACACAAGGCTGGTTCCAGGCGGTTATATCTGCTTCTTTGAGTGAGGGTAATTTCCCCACCGTCTTGAAGGAGGCGGTGGTGAGACCTCTCCTCAAGAAGCCTGCCTTGGACCCAGCTGTGTTGAACAACTTTCGTCCAGTCTCCAACCTTTGCTTTCTTGCGAAGGTTGTTGAGAGTGTGGTGGCGCATCAGTTCCCTCTGGTCCTGGATGAAGCGGATTATCTGGACCCGTACCAATCGGGTTTCAGGCCCGGGTACAGCACGGAAACGGCATTGGTCGCTCTGGTGAATGATCTCTGGAGGGCCCGGGATAGGGGATATTCCTCTGTCCTAGTCCTATTAGACCTCTCAGCGGCTTTCGATACCATCGACCATGGTATCCTGCTGCGGCGTCTCAGGGGATTGGGAGTGGGAGGCACGGTTCTACAGTGGTTCTCCTCCTATCTCCTGGGACGTTCGCAGTCGGTGTTGGCAGGGGGGCAGAGATCGGCCCCTAGGTCTCTCGTTTGTGGAGTTCCTCAGGGGTCGGTTCTCTCGCCTCTCCTGTTCAACATCTACATGAAACCGCTGGGTGAGATCATTCGTGGTTTTGGAGTTGGGTATCATCAATATGCTGATGATACCCAACTTTTCATTTCGACCCCAAACCACCCCAGTGATGCCCTCGCTGTGATTTCCCGTTGCCTGGAGGCGGTTCGGGTCTGGATGGGGAGGAACAGACTTCAACTCAACCCTGACAAGACTGAGTGGCTGTACATTCCGGCATCCCGGGACATTCAAAATGTTCCATCACTTTCTATGGGGGGTGAGTCTTTACCCCCCGTGGATAGGGCTCGCAACTTGGGAGTCCTCCTAGATTCACGGCTTACCTTAGAAGATCATATAGTAGCCGTGACTAGGGGGGCTTTCGCACAGGTTCGCCTGGTGCATCAGTTGCAGCCCTATCTAGACCGGGATGCCCTGTGTACGGTCACTCATGCGCTCGTGACCTCTCGTCTTGACTATTGCAATGCTCTCTACATGGGGCTTCCCTTGAAGACCACTCGGAGGCTCCAACTGGTACAGAATGCGGCCGCGAGAGTTGTCTTGGGAGTTTCCCGGTACTCCCATGTTACACCTTTGCTCCGCGAGCTACATTGGTTACCAGTTGTCTTCCGGGTGAGGTTCAAGGTCTTAGTGATGGTTTTTAAGTCCTTACATGGCATGGGTCCGGAATACCTCGGGGACCACCTGCTGCCGGCGTTGACTCCCCTCCGCCCTGTGCGTTCCCACAGAGAGGGCCTCCTCAGGGTGCCTCCAGTCAGAGAATGTCGGCTGGCGGCCCCCAGGGGGAGGGCCTTCTCTGTGGGCGCCCCGGCTCTGTGGAATCAACTGCCGGTTGAGCTCCGGATGGCACCGGATCTCCGCTCCTTCCGGCGCGGGTTAAAGACCCATTTGTTTGAACAGGCTGGCCTGGCCTGATGGGGAGTTATTTAGGGTTTTAATATTTGTATATATTTTTATTGTTTTTACTTTGGGCAATAATTTAATTCTTTTTTAACTTTTGTATTTTTGTAGTTTTATGATATGCCCTGTTCACCGCCCTGAGTCCCTCGGGAGAAGGGCGGTATAAAAATTTAATAAAACCTAAACCTAAACCTAAACCTATAATCTTTTGGTAGGAGGACTCCAGAATCTTGACTTTTGCAGCCTATTAAAATTTAAAGCAACATTTGACATTCTTTGACCCATTAGTTCAAAGCCCTGAAGCTGATGAGTCTACCCCAGCCTTTTTTTTTTTATTGAAAAGTTTTAAAAATACAATTTTCCTTTAAGAATCCCCCCTTCCCCCTCCCTCCTCCCCCCTCCCTACCTCCCCCCTCCCCCCTAACCCCTTCCCCCCTCCCCCCCCCGACTTCCCAGAGCTAAATACAAGGTATATGTATAAAAAACAATCATAAACAATCATATACTAACAATTATAAACTCTAAAATCCATCACTCTCTAGCTTGTATAGAATAAAACAAATACTAATAATATTAAATATATATAAAAAGAAACTAAGATAAAAAGAAAAAAGGAAAAGAAAAGAAAGAAAAACGAAAGAAGACTTATTCAAATGCTACATAAAACGTCTTAACCCTATACTTGTTCTGGATAAAATCAATCCATTTACTCCATTCCATAATATAGCGTTCTTGCGAATGATCTTTCAAATATGCCGAGATCTTCGCCATCTCTGCCAGGTCGGAAACTTTTAAAGTCCACTCCTCTATGGTTGGCAATTCCTCTTTCTTCCAGTATTGGCCTATCAAGAGTCTTGCCGCCGTAATTAAATTCAACATCAACTTAGTGTCCACAACTGTGACATCTGTAATTATTCCCAACAAAAAAAATTGCGGACAAAACTTTAACCTCTGTTTAAAAATCTTCTGCATGTTCCACCAGACTTTTATCCAAAAAGCCTTAACCTTTTTACATGTCCACCATACATGAAAATATGTTGCGTCTTCATCGCCGCACCTCCAACATTTAGGCTGATAATTCGGATACATACTTGCAAGCTTCTTAGGATCTAAATGCCATCTATAAAACATTTTGTAAAAATTCTCTCTCAAATTTTGAGCTTGTGTAAATTTTACGTTCCTCACCCAAATCTTTTCCCACGTGTCCATTGTGATGACTTCCTGGATATTTTGGGCCCATTTTATCATACAATCCTTAACAAGCTCTGTTTCTGAGTCAATCTCTATCAATGCAAGATATATCCGTTTGATATGTGCTGGCCCCTGATTCCTAATTTGCTTTATCAAATTTTCATCAGTCATTGTAAATCCATTTTTCTGGTCTTCTTTCCACCTGGCCCGTAACTGAGTATATTGAAACCAATTTTGAACAACCTTTTCTTCTCGCAAGAGGCTATATGATTTCAAACACCAAACGTTTCTTTCCAAACTGAGAATCTCCTTGTACGTAGTCAGATCATGTTTGAAGCCAGCATGTATATTTTCTATTGCGTGTTTTGGAATTGCCCATAATGGTATCTTGCAACTTAACTTATGTCTATACTTCTTCCAAACTCTCAGCAATGCCTGTCTTAAAATATGCACCCTAAACACGTTGTCTACCTTCTTATCATACAACAAATATGCATGCCAGCCAAATAACAAATCGTGGCCCTCTAGATTTAATAACCTCCCTTGCGTCAAATTAATCCAGTCGCTTATTCCTACTAATGCAGCAGCTTCATAATATAATTTAAAGTCTACCCCAGCCTTAATCTAATTTGAAATTAAAACCTTTCTTACATCTTTGATAGCATTTTGATAGCCATGGTAGCACAGTGGTTAGAATGCAGTATTGCAGGCTAACTCTGCCCTCTGCCAGGAGTTCAATCCTGATCAGCTCTATGTTTACTCTGCCTTTCATACTTCCAAGGTTGGTAAAATGAGAATCCAGATTGTTGGGGGCAATGTGCTGGTTTTGTAAACCACTTAGAGAGTGCTATAAAGCACTATGAAGCAGTATATTAGTCTAAGTGCTAACGGTACAAATCAGATGTCCAACTGTGTAACTCTGTTGCCACTTAAAGATCAAAAGTTCAAACAATTGACCAGGTCATAATTTCAAATATTTTGTTTAAAGAAATCAAATAGTCAACAAACAATACATTGGGAAAGGAAAAAGGGGGAAAATTCAAGAAATTGAATAATTGGACTATTGTGCATGTGTAGTGAATATAGAGGATGGCTCTGATGAACAAAGAAAACTCTCTTACAAAGATAAAGATCAAGTAAATGTGGCCTGAGCCCATACCAACACAGACATTTTCAAAAACATTTAAACAGCTGCCTTCTTCAAATCACATGATGATAAATGAGAGAGAAGCGGTAGCACATTCAATCTTGTAAGTTTCTGTTACTATTGCTGCTTTAATAGCACTTTGTTTAGTTCTATACATTGTTGATTTCTCAGTCTGATCTACTTTATAGAACTGACAGCATGCCAAGTGCATGTTTTAAACTTGCAGGAAGATGCTGTGTAGGGCTGAAATTTCAGCTGATGGAATCATCAGTCACCACTCTTCTGTAGTGGCTTCAAAATTGTATGGACAGACAGAACAAACAAAAATTGTACGGCAAAATGGATCCAAATTTTCAAAGAAATAGTTACAACACAACAATGTAAGGCATTGTCGAATAAATCTATGAAATCTATTCCAAGTTATACCTTAAAATGGAAACTAGTAGAAAATGTATTACAAATGGTATATAATGCTATCAATAATGGCCAGGTTAGACAAATCATGATGTAAGAAATGTTAGAAGTGCCATGAATTAGAAGCAACATTTTATCACCGATGGTGGTCATGCTAAAAAAAATCAAAAATCAAAAGTACTGAAAAGATAAACATATTGCAGTGCATAAAATTTTGGAATTTAAATTTGAATGAAACCTCAATTTTTCTTTCTAGGCATAATTCCAGAAAAAATAATCAACAATAAACACCTCAATTTAATCAGATGCATGCTCACAGCAGTGAGAACAAACTTTGTCCAACATTGGAAGGAAAATGCAATTCCCAACAATATCTGATTGGGAACTTAAACTTGGAGAATATGCAACACTGGCAAAATTAACAATATATATTCACAAAAGATGTTTAACCAAACTTAAGCAAGAATGGTTCCCATACATACCATATATCACACAGCATGGCAAATATAATCACTTGCAGTCTGGCTTCTAAGGAGACCCAAATGTTTATGAGTATTATAAATTAGCAAAAGCATAAAAAAGGGGAAGATAGAAATGGAATAACCTTATTTTTCTCCTTTTCCTTTTTATTTGTTCCTTTGTATTTTAATTGTTGAGAAATTTGCTTTGTTCTTTTTTTTTCAACAGGGACAAACTATTAAATAGCAATACAATTCATATCTTTATACTAGATAATTAGCTTAAAACCAAAACCTTTATTGTACAGCAAATACTTTGATGCAACCTGCAGCAGTTTTTTTAATGCAACACTCAATTCTGGATGAAAAAGCCAAATAATATTATCTCATTAACATTGACATTTTTAATCATAATTAATATTGATTTTTCTTTTTATGTTCGATAGTTGTCTAAACATTATTATATTAATATTCTTAATCAATACTGTACAAATACCTCTGTATTGAAACACTATAATATATTATGTAATTTTAACAACAATAAAATTGAATATATTTCTGTTTAAATTTCTTTAGGCATATAAAGACATTGTATGGAGAGCTGCACAATACTAAATGATTTTGGGTGTGGAATAGAGGGCTGCTAGGAGAGTAAGGTGTTTTAGGCCAGCAAAAAATCTTGATGTCTTCAGAATTGGAGAGGAACACAACAACACAACAGTGGTCATGATCTGACAGTTCAGCTTTAAATCAGCAATGCCCTAATTGGCTAATATGGGTTTAATAAATCCAGACATCATTAATGCTTGTGCAAAACTGAGAATCTTTTGACTGTGATAGTATAAAAACTTCATTATTAAATAATACATGAATAAAACAAATTGGACTGTAATGTAAAATTAATCCAAAACTATTTTTCAAATTGCAGAAAGAATTTTCACTTTTTCTACCTTATTTTCAGAATGTTTTAGGAGATTTTTTACATTTCTTTGGTGGTGAACTTGAGTGTAATGTAATACTGCAAGATGCCAAAGGTGGTGTTGTGATTTGTGTATTCTGTTACACTTCTTCAGTTTGTAGTCATTCTGGCTGCCTAAATTTCTTAGTTAAAAAAGCATACTGGGAGCAAATCCCCTATTATGTCTTCT